>NC_092241.1:8844568-8914568 GCF_036320965.1 Panulirus ornatus | reverse complement strand
AAAAAAGGGAAGGGTGAGCCGAAAAAACCGAAGATAAATACAGAGGTGCACATGTTTTTCCTGTGGTGACTGGCTGGTGTACTGCCTTACGTTTTCCTTTTAATAAGGTGGTTGGAGAGAAGAAGATGGGGTGTGTGGACACGGTAAGGCGTAGTTATGGAATGGATGAGAGAGAGATAGAGATCAAGTCTCTCATTATCTCTCTTCTCTCCTCCCTCTTCCTCACCCATCTCGTGGGCGAGGTTGACCAGCTCACAAGTCCCTCACTATGATCTCTTTATTAGGGAGGAAGGGGGCGGGGGGGCGGGGAAGGTTCAAGTGGGGCTGATCTCTCTCTCTCTCTCTCTCTCTCTCTCTCTCTCTCTCTCTCTCTCTCTCTCTCTCTCTCTCTCTCCTGTCGGTGATTAACAAGGTGGAAGTAAATAAGAAACCTGTTATATCTCCCCCCCCTCCAGTATGCAACCCAATTATAGGCCAACGGATTTTCTGTTACCTGTTTGATCTCTCTCTCTCTCTCTCTCTCTCTCTCTCTCTCTCTCTCTCTCTCTCTCTCTCTCTCTCTCACGCGTCACGCTGTTCAGCTTTACGGTGCGACCCAAAGCATTTATAACAGGACGGAGAGGAAGTGGTTTAGCGGTCGTGTGTGTGTGTGTGTGTGGTGTGTGTGTGTGTGTGTGTGTGTGTGTGTGTGTGTGTGTGTGTGTGTGTGTGTGTGTGTGTGTGTGTGTGTGGTGTGTGTGTGTGTGTGTGTGTGTGTGTGTGTGTGTGGTGTGTGTGTGTGTGTGTGTGTGTGTGTGTGTGTGTGTGTGTGTGTGTGTGTGTGTGTGTTACGGGGAGAGAGTTTTACACTGGTGTTGCCCTGTCTTTTTAACTTTGTATACAAGTACCATGTTTTTACTAGTGAGTACACACACACACACACACACACACACACACACACAGACACCAGTCTAACCCAGGTACTGAACCACCCACCAGCCCCCGAGGGAAGGAGGAACACCTGGGTTGGGTGTTGGCCGACTGCCACATCCATGACTGACACCCATGTAGGTCCGACTCAAGGCTGGCCCGTGGTGACTCATGGTCAGCAATGCTGACCACTACACCACGTAGACCCGTGTGTGTGTGTGTGTGTGTGTGTGTGTGTGTGTGTGTGTGTGTGTGTGGCGTACGTGAGTGAGGGGTCAAGACGTGAGTACTATTGTGGATGTAGTACTACGTGACCCACCATGAATGAACTCCGGGGGCATGAATGAAGGCGCCGGAAGCAGGGAGGGGGGGGGGATCAGGACGTCGGTGGGGGGGTGGGGTTGAGGGGCGTGGGGGTGGGGGATGGGGTGGGGTGGGGGTGGGGAGGGTTGGTTGGCGAGGTTTGCGCTAGAGGTGAAGAGTTGGAGGTCAGAGGGAGGGTGAGCGAGGGAGGGGAGGGGGGTGGGGTGCGGGGGGAGGGAGACTGGGGTGCGGGGGTGGCGGAAGGGGGAGGAGGGAGGGGGGGGGGCAGGAAGCCAGCATGGAGACACTTGGAGCTTGAGGTGGCATGGGTGGGGGGGGGAGAGAGAGAGAGAGAGAGAGAGAGAGAGAGAGAGAGAGAGAGAGAGAGAGAGAGAGAGAGAGAGAGAGAGAGAGAGAGAGAGTGGGGTTGTTAGGGTAGCCTGTAATCCTTGTTATCATCTACATCAACATTATTATGTATGTAAATTGCCTTCACTTGTTATGGACGGGTCATACTAACAGACGACCACCTTCTCTGTCTCGCCTGTGTAAGATTAGACAGGAGAGGTGGACGCCATAGGGACTGACCGTCCCCCGTCTACCACAATGAACATTAAAGAAGAAACATCAACAGAAGAACATACTCGCTTGCTGGGGAGGGGGGGGGGGATGGCAGGAGAGAGGTAAACATCATTTCATAAATATAAAAAAAATCTCACCTTTATTGACTTTCTGTTGTTGTGCGCAAATGGATTCAGGGAAATCATGAGAAATATGACCACTAAGGTGGATCTAATGCCTCGACTTCATGTGAACCAGGTACATATTTCTCTATAAATGTCTATGTTTGGTGTGTGTGTGTGTGTGTGTGTGTGTGTGGTATACTGGTGATATGCCGCCAGGTCTCCTGCTACATAGTGGACACTTCCCTACGTCTAATACGATTTGAACCTCCTGACGGTAGGCCTGGAAGAGCTGGTGTTTACCTCAGGCCGTCATGATATAGCGGGACAAGTGAGGTTCATGGATTCTACAAATAAGGGATCCAAGCAAGAGTGTTGAGTCTTGTGGTGGTGTTCTTGGTAAACTCCAACCCACCCTGGCCAACCAGAAACCATTCTCTCTATACACCCGTTTCCTATACATACATACGTATCTATACATATATACGTATAAACACACTCTCACACACACACACACACAAACATACACGAAGAGATAACGATAAAGTAAATGGATGACTCCTAGCAAAGGAGAAACTACTTAATTGAGAGACAGAAGCGTTTTAGGGAAAGCTGATCATGTGTTGCGAGCCTCACATATTTCTTCGAGCGTGTGAACTCCATTGTACACCAAAGGAAAAGGCTGTGTGAATCGTCTGTATCTAACTTGCAGAAAGCCTTTGACACTGTCTCACACAGGAGATTGGTAGAGTTAGCAGCTGGATCTTCAGGTAGGAATATGAGGGGAGACTCTTTCGATGACCCGATGATTATCTTAGTAAATGGCAACAGATGACGTATGTCATGACAGCCTTCTTGTAATGACTGGTCACCACTAGCGTACGACAGGGGTCTGTTTGGGAACCATTGCTCTTCTTGATCTAACGTCAACGACTTGCCGGAAGCATTGGACTCCTCTCTGAATACGTATGTATGCGGATGATTACAAAGTCATGAGCGAGGCAAAAAGCAAAGAGGATTGAACTTACAAGGGGATCCAAGCAAACTCCAAAGCTGGCCTGATACAGAGATGATGTTATCAAAAATGGACTAAAAGTTCTCTATACCACAAAGTACCGAACTCAAAAATTGTTGCGTTGTATACTTACGTACCGAGAGAGGTTTTGTGGGACAGCGTAAACACAATTCTGGACTGGAATTACGTGTCGTATACGTGAATCAACCAGGGGTTTCCTTCACTATAGGGGACTACGAACATATAGTCTTTAATAATAGTGACCTTCTAAACTCAGGGCTCGGTGTATCAAACACCCCCTCCTGTGTACCAGCCAACATCACATCACCACCATCACACGAGGCCCCCCTGGCCTTATACATCACCGCAGGGAATGTAAACATCCCAAAACAGGGATGATGAGGGAGGGGGGCTATACCAAAAGGGCCTCCCTGCCTGTGTGACGTGGTGAGGTGGCTTGCTTATGGTCAGGAGAACGAGCACGGGGGGTGGTGGCCAACTGCTTGGGGTCTATGTGGCAGAGGACGACAGGGAAGTAAGGGTTGTGTGTTGTGGTGAGGAGAAGGGGGCACCATGCATCTCTTCCAGGACCTACAGAGAGGCCTTATCCTAACGTTGCGCGTAGCGCTCACCGCATGGGATGAGAGAGAGAGAGAGAGAGAGAGAGAGAGAGAGAGAGAGAGAGAGAGAGAGAGAGAGAGAGAGAGAGAGAGAGAGAGAGAGAGAGAGAGAGAGAGAGAGAGAGAGAGGTGGTGTTGGAAGCCAGGATTCACCTGTCACCCAGACGTTGGTGTGGTGTTGACCTAAATTCCTTCAGGGTTTAGTCATCGCAGCAGCCACGGTCAAACTCCTCCTCACCCCGACACTCCTTAACCCCCCCGGGGTACGACGGTACGACCCCTGGGTACGACGGCATGACCCCTGGGTACGACGGCACGACCCCTGGGCTCGACGGTACGACCCCTGGGCACGGCCGTGCGATCCCTGGGCACGAAGATACGACCCTTGAACAAGATATTGCGATCCCCCCTGAGTACGAAGGTAACGACCCTTGAACGCGATGGTACGACTCTTGAGCACGACCCTCCGACCTTTGGGTATCTTGGTATGACCTTTAACCTGACCCTTATGGGTCAAGATATAATGATTCAGTATCAAGATATCATGATCTTGGCTTTCGTTCCCCTTCACCGACTACTGGCTAACAGTTATAAGATAAAGAAACAAGGATAAGATAATAAGACTAATGATAAACAGGAGAGAAAAGATAACGAGATAAAACAGGTACGAGACTCCAGGAAATGACGCCATGGGCTATCTTCGCAGGAACCATGGCATGAATGAGAGAGAGAGAGAGAGAGAGAGAGAGAGAGAGAGAGAGAGAGAGAGAGAGAGAGAGAGAGAGTGTATGAATGGAACTTTCACCCATTGCCACACTTCCACACATAGAGAGGCTAAGCCACATCCGGACGAAACGTCGGAATTCGCTTTCAGAAATAACATCACTCCAGCCTACTGGATCAGCGGCAGGTCCCTAACCCGTGTGTGTGTGTGTGTGTGTGTGTGTGTGTGTGTGTGTGTGTGTGTGTGTGTGTGTGTGTTATATACTGTCCCACTTTGATATTGTTTTCATTGAAATGGGGAGAAGGGGAGACAGGAAGTTAATCTACACCCACACCCACACCCACACCCACACACACACCCACACACACACACACACACATCACGTCGAAGACACACATGGCTGATCATCTAGGCTGTGGGTCGTGTCTGTACGACCCTACATGTCATGATCTACGGGGGGCAGACAATGCTACTCCAAGACGAGGACGTGCAGCTCATCTGGCCTCTATTGCACCTGCCTCACACGTGGCCAGGTCTTACTTAGCCTTGAGGACACACACACATACACACACACACACACACACACACACACACACACACACACACACACACATACACACACACACACACACACACACACACACACACGTGCGTTATCATGTCACTCCACACGTGGAACCGAACAATGGCCTTAGACCCTGGGATACATAATCTCTCACAAAGTGAATAAAATGATGCGCAATTTATGAATATACGACAATTTGGAGGGAAGAGGGACGCCTAGCGGGAGACCTCCTCAGCTTCTCCAAAAGGTAGCAGGCGCTACGCGACTCATGAATTCATCTACATCACCAGACCGCTACACATCCCTGGTACCTCTGACAACATGTAGCATCAAGGACTATGTAGCATAGTGAATCGTGTGGCTTCTACGTCACAATCCCATATGTCCTCACATGTTTACAGCTTAAAATGATAGGATCCACAAGCCCATCAATGTGGGGTATAACACGACACAGGGCTACATCTCCCCCCTGATACCGAGTGACTGTATCAGTTACCTTATTACAGCCTGTAACCACCATGACGACTGTATTCTAACCTTCTCCTCTGAAGAGATGTTATCTGTAACGCCACCCAACGACCACCGCCCTCAGTAACGCTGTATCAGGGGTAAGCCCACAGCTACAAAGTAAACTCACATGATCGTCACATAGTTAAGAGAAACACCACACGATCCAGGGACACTGTCTACTGGTGTTGTAGGGAAGGGAGTTTCAGACGCCACTGGTGTGGTATCCAACGCTTCTGCTAAGTCCAGAGAGCACGGCGGTGTGGAGACTCAATCCTCTATGATGAATCCTCCTTATTTCAGAATGTATAAAAGTTACAATAACTTCTAAGACGACTAAATCCACTCGTATGTGGAATAAATTCCACTCTCCTGGATGGCATGTCCGGCGCTGCGCCACAATGCGGTGGACGAAATGGGGAAAACTGCGCAGCGCAGTAAGTCATATTGAGAACACATTTATCCATTGTGCAGACAGACATCTATCATCCAACCTCGAGTAACACACCATGTTTTATGCAATGTCTTGTCTGTGGCGACGCTCAATCTTATCAAGAAATCTTCACATGTTCCCGAAAAATATTCTTAACTTGCGAGGTGGTCGTGTATATGATCCAGCCTCCCTCTCTGAACCGAGATATAAAAGATATATAGAGATAAGGACGACCCTGACTTGGGAAATAGATTCAAAATAGACAAACTGTTGTAGATGATAGCTGGTCATGACATCAAACTCTGATGAAATGAAATCACACCTGTTCCATTGTGTTATGGAGTTCGAATCCATGAAGATCAGTCTGTCAACACTACATAACTTTATGTCCCTTATACAAGCATCAGTACTGAGCTGAGTAACAGTGTTCAGCCGTTCGTCTATACTGTATCAACTCACAAATGCGTCCTTCACTTCTATATCATTTTGACTTAGTATTTTATTCATCAACAAGCTACGTTGGTTTTTCTTTTCATCTTAAACGCAACCTCTTTCACATTGTATGTTATCTCTATATGATGACTGAATAAAGTTCTTGGCTATGTACATAGTGTATATATATATATATATATATATATATATATATATATATATATATATATATATATATATATATATATGTATATATAGCCCATAAGACCCTCGGAGCAACAGCCAGGATTCAAAACCCAGGACCTTTTGCTTGGTATTCGGGAACGCAAGAGGGTCTGGGTTCGAATTCTGGCTGTTGGAAGGTACTATGTGTTCAATGAAAGTGTGCTTTCATATGCACTATATTCATGTGTGTGTGTGTGTGTGTGTGTGTGTGTGTGTGTGTGTGTGTGTGTGTGTGTGTGTGTGTGTGTGTGGCCCATCCTTACCCAACCAGTGGGAGAGGGTCTGTCAGCCATGGCCAGGGCTGATGGCTTATCTCTATCCTCCCACAGCCACACTCTGCCTGATAACATATCTACGCACCCACAGACACCCCCTACCAGACGTCACGTCCCTAAAACTGGTGCGAAGTTCCCATCACAGATGCGCCACTTCGTCAACACCTTCTTCAGGGAAAAAAAAGACATTGCAAGACATCGAATTTCACTGATTCATCTCCATCCCACGAGAGAGAGAAGATGGGAAGATGGTGGTTTTCTTACGACACGAACAGTGTTAAGAAAATGGAGGGAAATTATCTTACTATCTTTAGTAAGACGACACAAGTCATGAAGGCCTTGGGTTTATATGGGGACCAAGTAAGATAATTTTACTTTGCTGGGGAGATTTTGTGACGCTACTGAGAGAGAGAGAGAGAGAGAGAGAGAGAGAGAGAGAGAGAGAGAGAGAGAGAGAGAGAGAGAGAGAGAGAGAGAGAGGCCGCCCTCTCCATCCCAATATGGTGATCGGGTGTGGCAATGCTACCCACGGGTAACTGGCAACTCGAGACTCTTAACCGTTTTAAATAGGCAACTTCCGCCGGGATCTCGGACTTCATCACTCATTCATCACACACACTTACAATGTCTCATTCTTGTTGTCTTTCTTTTTTTGTTTTCCTACTCTGTGGTTTATTGTTCTTCTATTCTCAAGTCTCGGGTGAAAGTCATTGAAGCAATTACGTTGATGAGCGATATGTTATATCGTCTGTCCTCCATAACACACATGAAAATGAGTCAAAAAGTGTTTTATTATTCGTATGCGAATCTCGCCCGTTTTCTGAGTGTACACATCTCATACACACATCCAAAAACGCACACAGGTCTAGACGAAGTACTTACACATGTGTATACCACATACACCACGTATTCATGTATGTATACAGATAGGTTAGGATGATACATGACCAAGTATATGTATTTTGATTATACATGATATGGGAAGGTGGTGCTTGTGAGCGTGTGGTGGTGGCATCCACAGAAAATCGGACGAGGATGCAAGCAGTAGACTCCATGATAAATACAGAGCAAGCAAACCATTTATATATTTGCTTTGAAGACTTTGCCTGACGAACAGCTGGAGAATGACTGTGAACTCCATCTGACATTCTATACACCAGCAGGCGTATGACAGGGGGGGGGGGGGGACAGAGGTACTATACCCTGTGGAACGCACAACGAACACATAGGGCTTGCCTGTGGACGGCGGGCCGTGGTAGTGGTGCATAAGAAGTAATGTGAGCAGTTTGGACCATCGTTCATGTATTTCAGACGCTACCTCCCTGAGGTGGGAAATGTACTATTGTACTAGAAAACTATCAATACTACTACTACTACTACTACTACTACTACTATTACTAGTAACAGTAGTAGTAGTAGTAGTAGTACTTGTACTACTACTACTACTACTACTGCTACTACTACTACTACTACTACTACTACTACTACTACTACTTCTACTACTACTACTACTATTACTACTTCTACTACTACTTCTTCTACTACTACCACTACTACTACTACTTCTACTACTACTACTACTACTACTTCTACTACTACTACTACTACTACTACTACTGATAATAATAATATCCAGACACAAGTGGCTGAACACATATATCATTATGGTCAAAAGACATCACTATTAATATCTGTCCTCTATACACTGCCCCTCGGGTCAGTACAGTGACAACCACAGTGGGATATACGATATACGTTTTTGTCTGTGTATGTTCTGAGCAGGTGTCCTTGGTGCTTATTAGCTGGGTTTGGTTTCACATCTGTGGTTTCTGGGTTCGAATCCCACACGCACGGAGAAAGGATCTCTTACTCTTTTTATTTTCCTCGACCACCAGTTGGTGCACAGGGCTTGTGTATACAGTTACATATGGCGTACACACGGACAGACATGACACAAGTATATATATATACATACATACATACATTGGGCCATTCCTCGTCTGTTTTCTTGCGCTACCTCGCTAACGCGGGAGACGGCGGTAAAGTATAATAATAATAACAATGATATATATATATATATATATATATATATATATATATATATATATATATATATATATATATAGGGAGAGAGAGAGAGAGAGAGAGAGAGAGAGAGAGAGAGAGAGAGAGAGAGAGAGAGAGAGAGAGAGAGAGAGAGAGTAACCTGACCTTGGTTTAATGGTGATCTTTTTGACCTAACCTATATAGGTCAGGTCAAAAAGATCACCATTAAACCGAGGTCAGGTTACTCATTATTGCCTGGGGTCACTGGGTGGAGGGGGGCAGGGAGGGGGGGGCAGGGAGGGAGGGGACACTGTCTGGGATACTGGGTGGAGGAGAGGACAGAGGGTGGAAGGGACGAGTGCTTTGGTCACTAGATGGAAGGGACAGTGTCTGGCGTGACCTGCTTGACCTGCACTATAATCATGTCATTAAGGTCATCACACGGCCATTAAGAGAGAGAGAGAGAGAGAGAGAGAGAGAGAGAGAGAGAGAGAGAGAGAGAGAGAGAGAGAGAGAGAGAGAGAGAGAGAGTACCGCGGGAGAGAAAGACTGCGGCGCAACCAAACCTAGTTTTCTAATGCTGGTCCTGCAAGAAATGAATGAAGGAAAAAATGAAGGAAGGAAGAAAGCAAGGAATGAAGGAAGGAAGGAAGGAAGGCAAGGAGTTCTAGGTTCACGCCCGAGGGGTGAGAGCAATGTCTGCTGTGTGGGGGGGAATGAAACTCACTGAGGGTATAAAATCCCCTTCAGCATTCCCAGACACCAGCCTGGTAAAGGATTGGATGCTTTGATGGAGGAGAAGGAGGAGGAGGAGTTGGAGGGGGAGGGGAGTTAGCTCCCCCAAGGGGAAGGAGGGAGTTAAACCTTTGAAGGCACTGAAGGACAGTGGTTCGTTGAAACATTATCAACTGACTGTTATATTTCTCTCTTGTGTCTCCCCTGATGATGTGATTATGGCAAAAAAGTGCACTTGGGAACTTATCGTGTTTCATTTTCCCCGTGGAAAATCGTGATCCTTTCCAATATATATATATATATATATATATATATATATATATATATATATATATATATATATATATATATATATAACATGTATATGAATCAGTATACATAGCCAACCTCTCCTTTATGACTGTATTCATTCGAGCAAGAATATCTGACGAGTCAAAATGAATATTCAGTGAATATCATGACGACTGGCCCTATATGAGATTAGCGTCTCAAAGTTAACAATTCTAACCACTTTGATGATGACTCTACGAGTGACCTGATCATGTCTGTAGATGATGTTACGGCTATGCAATGGAAAGCGAGGGAAGGATTGCACCAACTCACTAGGGGAACTAGACAGATTCCAAAGTTGGTCTGATGCATGTATGATGAAATTCAACCCGAGTAAATGTAAAGTATTCAACCTGAGTAAAATGATGAGAGTGGTACGCAGTTAGTGAAAGACTCGATATGAATATCATCAAACAGGAAATAAACTGTAGGAATTTGTGTACGAGAGAGTCCTTAGAGTCTACATTGTTCTTAACCTGTTGCTAGAGTTCCACCTAATGTGAATGATGCAAGAGACCAAATGTCTATTGGCAAATGTTACATTCACATTCAAGGAAACATTCGTTATATTCACATTCAGCAAGCTGGTCGTATCCTACATAAGGCCAGAAGTAGAATATCTCTTCTTCTCAAGTTTGGTCACCGCACCTAAAGAAGGACAAAGAACGAATAGAGAAGGTCCAGAGGAGGTGCAACAAGAATGATGACCACATAGTTCTGGTAACATGTGTGTTGCTGAGGGAAAGGGTTAGTGTGCCCTAAATTTATCCTACTATAGAAGGGAATTACATAAGACCAATTTTAACGTAATTGCTGGTCATATTTGAGACATCAGCCTGGGCGTATACCTTCCCAGGAGAGAAGAATGGGTGGAGAGACAGGCAATCCCATAACGATATTAGATTTTTTTTCGTACAGATTTAGAATGGTCGGCCCTTAATCTAGGAGAGTGCATGTGTTACCTAGCCATTGTAGGGTTGACACTAGTGAGGGAGAGGTAAGGGATAGATGAGGTACCTAGAGGGCCAGACGGGTTCTGGGATGGTGGATAGTTCGGGCTAGATAGGTCCGTTATGAATAACCTGATTCGTGACAGTTAATAACCTGATTGGTAATGAGTGAATGGGAGGATTGTGTGATAGCTGAGACTCTGATTGGTAAGTTAGTAATGAGTGAGGTTATTTGAGGATAGTTTAAATTTTGATTAGGGGATAGATAGGGAAAGAATGGGTTGATTAGGGGATAGTGGACAGTCTGAATGGTAAATAGGGAATGGGCATCAGGGATTATGTGATTGGTAAGTACGTAAGGAATGAATAGGTGATCTGGAAGGAACTGAGAATCTGATTGGTAAACAGGTGGGCAATGAATACAGTGAATAGATGAAGGATTGACGGAGTGTGATTGGTGTAAATAAAGTAGATAGACAATGCGATCAATCACCTTGAACATCAGATAGATCTAAAGACACAGAAGACTGATAGATAGACAAGCTCACGCAAACACCTTTGATCGATAGATAGTAAACACTGGATAGATTAAGTTACGTATTGCAGTGCATAAAAAGCCATTTTGACAGCTGTGTAATGCAAGTGTCTTGGTCGTGAAATGTGATAACTAGTCAAAGGAAAACCAAACATTACATCATAAAAAACGTGACAAACGCGTCAGACTGTAATGTTGTCAACACATAAGTTCACAACAACACGATGGTTGTGAAGTGTTGTGAAAATATAAACCTGACATTATTACGGTATATGGTGCTACTTGAAATTAGAGAATGATATTAAGGTAACGAAATGATACTAGAAGTTAGAATTAAACCTAGAAAATGATGCTAGAAGTTAGAATTAAACCTAAAAAATGATGCTAGAAGTTAGAATTAAACCTAGAAAAGGACGCTAGAAGTTAGAATCTAATATATGAAATGATACCAATAATTGCTCATGTCTTCCTTACATTAACAATACGACAGAAGAAATAAATGATCATAAATAATAACTTTCCTCGGTAGTCAATTGATTTCTTTCACCACTCGCTCATAGCTCTCTCTCTCTCTCTCTCTCTCTCTCTCTCTCTCTCTCTCTCTCTCTCTCTCTCTCCCGTGCCCCACCTGGCAACATCCCGTTGTAGTGTTGTTCATGATCATAATTACATCATGTTCATGATGATGATGATGATGAGGGAACGTAAACAGAAACGAGGTGGGTGTCAAGGAAAACGGTAGGTGGGGGAAATGGTAGAGGGGGGGGGGGGGTTATGATGGTATCTCCCGGCACAACAAGATCCCATTCACATCCTCATCAACTCATCATCGTTCTAATTGGATGGTAATCAGACTAGAGGAGGGAGGAGGGAGGAGGGGGGAGGGGTTGACTACTCATATATCAGACACACGGAACGCTGAGGTACACAGGCTGTTGCCAGGTGTGTGTGTGTGTGTGTGTGTGTGTGTGTGTGTGTCTGTCTGTATGTATGTATGTATGTATGTATGTATGTATGTATTTGTGTACGTATTTATGTATGTATGTATGTATGTATTTGTGTACGTATTTATGTATGTATGTATGTATGTATGTATGTATGTATGTATGTATTTGTGTACGTATTTATGTATGTATGTATGTATGTATGTATGTATGTATGTATGTATGTATTTGTGTACGTATTTATGTATGTATGTATGTATGTATGTATGTATGTATGTATTTGTGTACGTATTTATGTATGTATGTATGTATGTATGTATGTATGTATGTATGTATTTGTGTACGTATTTATGTATGTATGTATGTATGTATGTATGTATGTATGTATTTGTGTACGTATTTATGTATGTATGTATGTATGTATGTATGTATGTATGTGTGTGCGTATGTTTGTATGTATGTATGTATGTATGTGTGTGCGTATGTTTGTATGTATGTATGTATGTGTATGTGTGTGTGTAGTAGGAGTAGATTCTCTCTCTCTCTTTCTCTCTCTCTTTCTCTCTCTCTCTCTCTCTCTCTCTCTCTCTCTCTCACCACAGTTCCCTCTCTTTACCCTTATCCATTGGAATCACTTCAAGAAGGGCGTATCCCACACTCTTAATAATGGTATTTCTTACGTTGTAACGTTTGTGTTATAGGCTGGAGTAGCTTATCATCTTCATGCTTTTCCGGCATTTTAAGTGCTGTCGTAATGCTGGGTTACGACGCTCGTAACAGCACGGCCTCGGTCGTTTTGGGCGCGCGCGTTGACCCGCGTCCACCCACGCCCGCGCCAAGCTGCTGCTCTTCGTCCTCTCACGCCCACGCACGCCTGGCTATGTGGTCAACCCGTTACACGCCCGCTGGTCCTAAGGCTCCTCTGTCTACGATAGTCCACCACGCCCATGGCCGACCCCACGCCCTCGTCCACCACGCCCCCACACCTTGGTCCACCCACACCACCTCGACCACGCATGAGCCACGGGTTCCAGCGTGGTCAGGCGTTCGTTACCCGACATCACGAACGAAACTTTCGTACTGGATTTCGTGTCCTCTTTATGACCACAACTCACGAACACACACACCGCTGTTCGTACCTTCTCTTCCAATATCTACTTTTCGTCTATTACTGAGTCATTTGCTCTACATACAGGAACACATATGAGTTACACATATATACATTTGCCCATATACATATTCGTGTTATAATAGTAACATTTGATATCTACTGAGCAATATCTACACACACATTCACGATGGGCCAATGTTGATTAAAGCATATAAGTCAATGACGTAAAAGGGATATCTATTTATCTATCTATCCACCTATCTATACACCTATATCTATCTACCTATCTGCTTGTGCGTGTGTGTGTGTGTGTGTGTGTGTGTGTGTGTGTGTGTGTAAATATTGTGACGTTGCATGTTTCTATAGCTGTACGATTATGTCTCTGTGCAAATGTGTATATGTGGAAATGTATATACATGTACGTTTACTCTCTGTCTGTCTGGCTGTCTCTGTCTGTCTGTCTCTCTGTCTCTCTGTCTGTCTGTCTGTCTGTCTCTCTCTCTCTCTCTCTCTCTCTCTCTCTCTCTCTCTCTCTCTCTCTCTCTCTCTCTCTCTCCAATATCTTTACGTAAGCCAAGGGTCATTTCCCGCTTCCTTCGTGTATATAAACAAATGAACCTAACCCATCTTGCACGCACGCACGCACGCACGAGGAAAAGGCTCCCTTTCCCTTGTCTTCTTTTTTTTTTTCATATCATTTCCTTCCCCCAGTGAAAATAATCACCCTCGTTTCCTCTTTATGAAAAACGACGTAGTTCCGCTCCATCCCCCCCCTCCTGCCCACCCCTCATCACGAGATCTCCGTCTCCCACCGCTCCCAGGAGCGCCGTTCACGTCGCCAGATATCACCAGGTCGAGCGGCACAAAGGGCGTAACATCTGTGTGGTCTGGACACTTAGGGAGATTATGAAGGAGATGTGATATTCCACGTCCTCCTCATGTTCTCACTATCACCATGAAACTACGGATAATGATAATAGATAATCCAGGCTCTTATCTTATCTTCACAACATGTTACAAGGACGTATTTTTGCACCATTATCATCATCATTATTATTATTACCATTATTGTTATTATTATTATTATTATTATTATTATTATTATTATTATTATTATACTCAATACTACTACAACTACTTTCATAATTATTTCTATTATCATCATTATCTTTATTATCATTAACATTATCATCATCAATATTAACACTACTACTACTATAATTATTGGTTTTATCATCATTATCATTATCATCATTATTACGTTTTCGTGTTATCTACTCCTAGCGCCGCCCGTGATATAATGTCCCTGAAGTCAGTGAGGGAACGGTTTTCATTCTCTATATTTCTATCAGATTAAGAAAATGGGTTTGCCGGTACAACGCTGTCGTTGTGGACATACCTTGATCACAAGTGGTCACTATGTTCGAGCTGGGGACCCGCCTGGGTGCTGATGATAGATTAGTAAATGCTGTAGCAGATTCGGGCCCTCCGGGCACACGTCTCCACATTCCTCCAGTCATATAAGCTCTCACCCAGCTATTTTTTTCTCTTTACACCTCTCATACTCCCGGCACAGCCTTGTCACTAAACATGGACATATTTTCCCGGAAATATGCCACCTCAGCAGCCAGCAATTTCTATCCGACTGAGGAAAATAGATGACTTATTGACAACTTTGTATATGGCTCGGTCATCATGAGTCTGGTACGTTCCTCCACGTCTCTACAGACAGAAAATAGACAGAACCGCCTCTTTTTTTTACAGTCTAGATTCATTATTCAGGAATGAAAGCGTAATTCTAGTGATAATTCACGGAGCAAATGTCTACAAGGAAGAAAAGAAAGAAGAAGAATATGACATTTTACTCCCGCGTTGCCTCGTGCGCGCGCGAGAGAGATGGCAGTCCTGAAGAGGCGTTATTGTCTCCTTATCATAAGAAAGCAGAAGTTTCACGTCTTAGTGTTCTCCTTATTCTTGTGATCACGTCAAGGCCATCCTGATCCTTCTTCTATGCCCGTCCTTCTGACGGCACACAAAGACGGCGCTCCGCAGTATTCTCCCTCCTGACACTTGACGCGTCCCTCGTGGTTGCCAGCTTGTCAACTGTGGATGTGCCACTAAGTGGACACAAGGGGTGAACTGTGGATGACAGAACTACACTGGTAGGAGAAGGTCTCGGGGGTCGCAGAGCCGGTGGTTCTCGAGCAGTAAGGTGAGACAAAGTATACACACCAGGCCCTTGTAAGACTCATTAAACCTGTTAGTGAGGGCCATGTCCTCGATCATGGACATCTCCAGGCCATCTTAGGCCAAGTTAGAAGCTGTCGACTGGCCAGGACCGTTAGTGAGGGGCCATGTCCTCGATCATGGACATCTCCAGGCCATCTCTGGCCAAGTTAGAAGCTGTCTGCTGGCCAGGACTCTCAGTGAGGGGCCATGTTCGCAGATATGGACACACCTGGGTTACCGGGTTAACCTGAGACGAGTTAGGAGCTGTCAACTGGCTAGATCTATCACAACCGTGGAGCCTTAACCTAGCCCAAGTTGATAGGTCATCTGTCTACCAACTAGAGGAAGGATGATCAGCTGGGGGAGCTGTGCGTCGTCTGTCCGCGCAGGGGATCGAACGCGGGTCAACAGTGGTGACAACTGGGCGGGCCGTGGGACGTGTGTAAGTTTGTGTGTGTGTGTTGGGTCATGTGATCATGGGGGGGGGGGGGGGGTAGCGTCTTCCGTCATGGGGGTAGCATCACCCATCCTGTGGGTAGCGCCTCTCTCTCTCTCTCTCTCTCTCTCTCTCTCTCTCTCTCTCTCTCTCTCTCTCTCTCTCTCTCTCATTTACACTACCACTCCTCTCAGACCCTCGTGACGTCATTCACAACCCTCTTCTCACCTTCGCACTTCTCGTCACACGTACTCAGTCCAACCAACAACTTACGTATGCACAACGCCCTCACCTCCAGCTCTGTCGCATTCTTCCACCGTCTCACTTCGGGCCCCAGACACCTCCACGTCGTCCAGGTCACCACGAAGCTTCCCAGTGTCACTTAAGACGATAAACAAAGTTGGCAGGAAAATGACAAGTACCATCATCAGATCCTTCAAACATCACCACCACATTCTTCATGTACCAGAGACGCTTGGAATTCCTGCATCTGTAACCAAGTGCGTCTACACGACTTCTATTATTAGCAAACTCCCCCTACACCTCGTCTACATGGTCTTCTTCCTGACGCACCACACAACAGAGGCTAATAGTAAAGGACCCAATGGTATGCTGAGGTTTGAACTGCTTTGTACAGAAATAGGTATATAAGAGCGTCCTTGCTCCTTCTCAATCCACTTACCAAGAGACGCTCAACACACTGGTCCTCCAGAGACCTTTTGCACCATCTTCGCCCCCGTCACCTCCTACCACGAGAGATCCCTCGTTCCCTGAGTAACAGTACGGCACCACATCAACAGTGAACTCACCTACCCGAGATCGCACAGACCATCACAATAACATCCCCATCCCAACCCCCATGAATGTCCAGCGTCAACAATAACGCTTGAGTAAAGACATTTTAACAACGCCACAACCCCTTGTTATAGCCCCATTAACTTTACTGTGTGTGTGTGTGTTTTTCTAAGTATAACGTCAGAGGTTCGCACACACAAGACCTATGACTCCTCACAAGTCGAGTCGCAAGGTACGTGTTGCTCTAAATATTTCTCTCGGTTCTCTCGTCACATATCTCATAATCTCTCTGCTCTCCAGTGGACAGTCCTCTTTAACTCCTACAGAACCAAGGGCTTCAGGGATGCTGGTCTAATGTCAGAGTAAAGCCCGGACCTTCAACCTTTGTTGTGGTAAATATTATCTAGGTGGATGTGGTCAGTGGGATGCTGTGGAGGTGGTCGAATACGCGTCATCCCTTTTGGATTTTCGTCTATTTTGCTCCACTGTTCCTCTGTGTGATCCTGTTCATGATCTTTGTTCCTCTTCCATTGTTTCTTTTCCGGTTTCTCTATCTATTCTGTTCCCATATTTTCCCTTCTCTCTCTCTCTACAAGAAACAAAATTATCAAATATTTTCTATTGACATACATCAGTCCTCAGAAATACCAAACTTCTGAAAAATTTCAAACGCTCTGAAACTTTGTTTGTCAGACTTCACATCCTTCCGAGTTCCTCACCGAGTGAAAAGTAAAATATTCGACAAAGCTTTCAGTCTTATACATAGTAGGAGATTCGAACCCCTGGGCTCTCTCGTCTGCTAGCTCCTGCGGAGGACCGGGTATTGTAACATATGTACGCCAAAGACGTAGTCGAATGCAAGAACTGACCAACTGACCTTTGGACTGAGACGTACACTGAACAGACGCTTCCACAACAAAGTCGGGGATCGGCGGAATAACAATGTTCTGTGGTGTGATCACTCACTACTCCCTCCCCATTTCCTCCTCATGACTCCCTTATTGCTGGCATGGCCTTCTCGCTCATCAATAATGTGTCTACAGAAAGCAAAAAGAGGTTACCTCCGTCGCCAACAATTTCTAACGTGTCAAGCAAATGGAATTACTGGCAACTGTGTGCGGGGGTCAGTCATCGTGCATCAGCCAACTTCCTGGGCATGTCTATAGATAAGGGAGAGACAACACCCACTTTTTATAATATAGATAATTATCTATTCTATATTAATATATATCACATATCATACTAACCTGACAGATTGCCAATGCTTCCTTCTAAAGATTTTCCTTTTTTCTAACTTGGAAAAGAAGAAACTGACATTCGTTTTGATCATTTTAACAACTGAAGTAATATCTAGCGCATATATGAATAATAAAACATGAATTTTCAGGAGAATATCATTAAATATATTGTCTAAGTGACGAGCAAGCGACGTACATCTCTCTCTTTGTCAAATTCCTTTGACCCTGTATCATACCATTCCCCTGTCCATAGTTCATACCATTCCCCTGTCCATAGTTCATACCATTCCCCTGTCCATAGTTCATACCATTCCTCCGTCCCCTGTATAATACCTCTCCCTTATCCATAGTTCATGCCATTTCCCGTCCTTGCATCATACTATTCCTCTGTCCACGTATGACACCATTTGTTCCGGTTTCTTTCAACTTTTTCATTATTCATTTGTTCTGGTTCATATCCAAGTTTATCTTCATCCTCTTGCGCTTCTTCCCACAACAATGGTAAATTTCGAATCATATATTTCTTCAAAATGTCTTTAATGAACCAGATGGAACTACTTATGAATTACGAAAAATGATAATAATTGTAGACCATCTCAAAGGGTTCGGTAAAGGTTCACATTTTCGAATCACTGGAGGTTTCAGTGCTTCGAAGCTGCTGCTTCGGAATATGTTGTTTCTCGAATTAGAAACAAGAGTCGTGTGGAAATGTCAGAAGTGAACAAGTTATTTACTGCATAAAACTGTGTTGTGGTGAAGCACTCTCCAAGGACAGAAACCCTTATGGGTCGAATAGAGGTTATTTCACACATCAGTCCATACATACGTGTGTGTCATGACTGACGCTTCGTATCCCGTTCTAACGTAACTTCGACAAGATAAAGACGAACGAAAGATTCAAAGTAGAAGGCGGAATTCGCAAGGTTCGTGTGGCGGTGGCAAGAGAGATACACTTCCACTTAAACAGACTCGTTTTCCAGTGGGGATCAAAAGCGTCTACGTGGCCACCTCGAGATGGTATGATGTTGTGGAGGAAGTGTGGGGGTTTTTATGAAAAGGACTCGTGGGCTGGTGATGCAGGGGAGGTGGTTCTTTGGGGACTTCTGGGGTGGGTGGGGGTAACGCCCCAGATATATATATATATATATATATATATATATATATATATATATATATATATATATATATATATATATAGCTGGGAAGAGTATCTTCCCCCTGAATGGGTAGAGAAAAAAAAATAAAATGTCAAAAATAATGTTTTCTGATGTATGTGTGTGTGTGTGTGTGTGTGTGTGTGTGTGTGTGTGTGTATTCCTGAGCTGAGGGGTAGGGAGTGGGAGGGGGGGGGGGGGGGGGTTGGAGGCCCCGGTCGAGGAACCATTAGCAAACTCGACCAGAATGTTGCCTCGGGTGTCTGCCTTTGTGTGTGTGTGTGTGTGTGTGTGTAGGACGACCTACTCCACCACTACTACTACCACTACCGTTCTACCAAGTTCTCTCTCTCTCTCTCTCTCTCTCTCTCTCTCTCTCTCTCTCTCTCTCTCTCTCTCTCTCTAGATATCTCAGAAAGTGTGCAACCGACACGTATAGCTTGGTCTTGCTTGCACCAATGTCGAAGAGAATTCTTACAACATGGGCATCGTACAGAATATTTGTACCACTGACATTAACAACCCCCCTATATCCAAGAGAGAGAGAGAGAGAGAGAGAGAGAGAGAGAGAGAGAGAGAGAGAGAGAGAGAGAGAGAGTGAGAGAGAGAGAATCGTCTGCCAACCACAGACCTACAAGCCTTACGTGTGTTGTTGTTGTGGGGGGTCGGGTCTGTGTACCACAAGCTCGGGTTGTGGAAGGTGAAAACCATTTGACAGGCGCACAACACAGGGTTGTGGGGGGGGGGGGGGGGGGCAGAAAGAGAGACCTCGTCTAACTTGTTCATATAAGAAGGCCGTATAGAAAACGGCTCGTGGTAAACTAATGGACAAAATCACAACCCTGGAGAATTGCTGTCATTGGTTGATAGACAGAATCACGTCTGTAGAAATAGATGTAATTGGTCATCAGACTGAAGAAGATGCAACAACAGGATGCTGTCAACAAAATGCCTCTCACTGATTACAGGTGACAATCCCTGGGATTAAGTAGAGAATCTAGCACTTATGAGAATCATTCATAACATCCTTGTGAATCACAAAGATGTTAAAATTTGAAAACAAGGTGAAATTAGGCAACAATTATGTTGTCAGAGAAGGACTGAACTTAAAGGGTGATTTGAGTATGATGTCAGCCAGGGGGAGATAAGTGGGGAAAGCCATTCATCACAGAACAGTATTGTGAACAGACGCAAAAAAAAAAAATATAAAAAAAAAACACGTTTGAATACGCTATGAGGGTTGCTTACTTCCACGAGTGCATCGTAAGCCTAAGAGATGGCGTTATTGCGAGAAAGAAAAAAGATAACTTGAAATTCTAAAAGTTACACACTCAGAAAGGCTAGCACTTCGCCTCCTTCCCTCCAAAGTTTAAAATGGTTTCATATTAATTGTCCAGTTCAGTCCTGGCTCCCACACTGAGTCATCGGAGACATAGAAATATAATAATTGCTTAAGTACCAAGAAGAACCACAAAACCCATTCCCTTCCTTTTGCATATATACATAAACATTACATTCGTGTGACCTTCCGAAATATCACACTTCATTAGTGCGAGGTTACGACACATCAAACTACGCATTGTGTGAGTTTACGACACGTCAAACTACGCATTGTGTGAGTTTACGACACGTCAAACTACGCATTGTGTGAGTTTACGACACATCAAACTACGCATTGTGTGAGCTTACAAGTCAAACTACGCATTGTGCGAGTTTACGACACGTTATAAACTACACATTGTTGTGACTTAACGACGTATGATATGATTTCTTAGTGTGAGATTACAATGCATCACACCACTTGCTACTGTGAGATCACGACACTTGACACTTCTCAAACGTGTGAGTTTACGACGCACGAAACCCCTCCCTAGTGTGAACTTACGACACATCAATCTCTTGACTGGTTCTCGTATACGAATGAATGGAACTTCCATCCCTGGAAGTCGCATCGCAGACGATCTACGTCAGGCGTCGCAAGCAATGACGCAAAGAAAGAAAACTTATCGTACTGCAACGTAAGGTCATGTTCGTGCGTTACGACTCCCTCAGCGTTGTTGTATGTGGCAGCTGCGATGGTGGCAAGCCTCCTCTTACGTCTGGCTGCGATACTTGCGACATATACACACATCTTACGTCGGGTTTTACGAGTCATAAACCACGTATGAAAATGGGGAAGTGGGGGGAGGTTAGAGGTGAAGGGGGGTTTTCGTGGTCGTAATAGGCCGGGGGGGAGGGGGATGTGGGGGGTTGTTTACTGATAGCAGTCGTTAGTCACATTTTCATAACGATAAGGCAATCTGCAGGTCTCTGTATCCCCTCCTGTAGATAGCAGGCAACCACTTCTCCCCTTAACACACCCCCCCAACCACCACCTCCCCTTGCTTCTTTCTTCCCCCCCCTTACATGCTCTCCCCTCTATTCTCCCCTCGGCTATCTCCCCTTGACAGGCAAGTCTCACGTCCCCTCACCATTGTTGTCTTCCAGGAATGACTTTAAAAACATAAACTACAGACGCGACAGCAGTCACCCACCATCCTCTTTCTTTCCATCCTCGTACAAAAAAAATACACATTTTTTTTCTTCGTAATTACCTGCGTCATGTTGTGCTCTGAAGGGGATGGAAGACCTACCACGCAAGGAATTACGAAAATCTACGTTAATAAACCGACAATATTAAGACAAACATGAGGAAAGCAATTAACATTGTTGACCATCAATCACGCACCGGCCAAACAAGGGTTCGAATCCAAGGCTCGGCTGTCGGTCCAAAACCAGTCTACCTTGTTCGTCCTCTTCTTGACGTGGGTCGATAAATGGCTACCTGACCTTACCATTAAAGTCTCGATCAAAACCTTCTCACTCCACTATCTCATTCCTCGTCTCTCGCTATCTCAACACAGACACACACACACACACACACACACACACACACACACACACACACACACACACACGCTTCTGTCCCATGATCGCTTGCATTCATCACTTCTTTCGCTCATATGTTAATTCTTTTCTTCTTAAACCCACAATCATAATATCAATAATAATGATACTAATAATGATAATAATAATGATAATAATAATAATAATAATAATAATAATAATAATAATAATAATAACAATAATAATAGTAACAATAATAATGATAGAAATAATAATAATAATAATAATAATAATAATAATAATAATAATAATAATAATAATAACCATCACATTTCTTTCACAATTTGCAAGAAAGAAAACCCATTTCTAACTCATGGTAAAGCTGGGTTATATCTACAACTATTCTCAAACCTTACTCGTAATTTGTTCCCGTATATATATATATATATATATACACGGGCTTACGTCTGGCCCAGTCATGGTATATATACACGGGCTTACGTCTGGCCCAGTCATGGTATCAAGGGGAAATATGTGATACGGGAAAACAAAAACCAAAAAAAAGGGATAAATTCCTTGCAGATTTTCATCCATTAAGTCGAGAAATAGGATCATAGTGGCTCTGATAACACGGTAATGGGTAAAGTTAATGGTTCTATATTTTTTCGCAATAAAGTTTGACGATGCTGATTTAATGGCGGGAATTAAATTAATCTCAGAGACGATATTGCCTGGTTCATAGGTGATCTGGGTAGAGTGTCACTACTCGTTAGGTAGAATACGTTAACCAGGTCTGTGTGAAGTGGTGGTACGGTAGTTAGGAGCTGTTGCTAGGAAGGCACACCCCCACCTCTGTAATGGGGGTACGGTTGAGGGGGAAGGGGAGAGGGTGAAGGGGGAGAGGAAGAGAACTGAAGGGGAGGAGGAGAGGGGCTGGGTGGGACAGCAAGTTTGGATATTGCATATTTTTTTTTTATCAAATATTTCTATTCTTACACATTCCACGTGACAGCTAGGGAATGGATGTGAGCAGATGAGGCCCTTGTTCATCTATTCCCGGCGCTACCTCTCTCACGTAAGAAACACCTCCCTCCCCGTACAGTACAAGGGATGGGGCCCCACCAGTGTAGAACTCCCTCCCCGTACAGTACAAGAGATGGGGGCTCCACCAGTGTAGAACTCCCTCCCCGTACAGTACAAGAGATGGGGGCCCCACCAGTGTACAGTACAGATCGATATAAACAAATAATTACACCTGCCAGCTTAGTACAGGACACAGTCATTTTGTGTTTATGTGTTTGTGTGTGTGTGGGGGGGGGGGGGGGGATGGAGGGAGGGGGTAATTACCTATTTTGTAATTAGCTATTCGTACTATACGAGGAGGGAGTTTTACACTCGTGTGTGTGTGTGTGTGTGTCTGTGTGTGTGATTTTCACTCTCCAATTTACATGTACACACGTGTAAACAATCACATACACATTTACCTCCTAGTATGTATGGTTATTAGGACGCTTGTGTGTCTATGTACTTTGTGGCGTGCGTACTGTGTAAAAAAATAAGTCTCTAGAATGAGGTATGATCAATTAACCAAGTCTACTATATAATCTTCATGGGCATTTAAATACTGTCTATTAATATCATGTTTCGTAACGTATAATTTTACCCATGTTTGATTTGCATCGCCTGTTGCTACAACGCAATTTTCGCTGCCCATTATCAACAAACTCTCTTGCTCTCTACCACACACACACACACACACACACACACAGCCCTGCCACTCACTTCTTTCACCTGCAGACAGACAGACAGACTGTTAACTCCACAGACATTTCCTTCACTCAGACTTAACACGATACTGGCCCATGAGTTGCCAGTTGTGTATATAATCCCCAACAGTGACATCTAGCGGTGGTATACTAACCTCCCTAAGTGTTACCAATCCATATCGTACATAAACCACAGTTGCAAGGTAAAACAAAAGCCTCTCTTTTCTTTTCTCTCTTCCTTTCTTTTATAAACTCTCAAATGAAAATGAAAATGGGCGTTTTCTGTCGTTCGATACACTAAAACCATAAACTCATCTTTACATCACATACGCTTCCGAGTGCGTAACGTGAACGCATAATAATACCGAAAAATGAAATCTTAAATTCGGCAAACTATTGGAAAGGCGGATTTCCATGGGATCCAGGCGAACAAAATATATCGGTAAAAGCTCAGTAACCGGGTAGAAATATGTCTGAAAATAGGAAAATACCGAAATAACTACAAAAATAGGGATATAAAAACACACACACACACAATCACACACACACACACAAGCCTATACTTCACAGGGCCTTGGTATGATAAAGAAAGAATCAGAAACAATTTTTCATTTTTGTATTACTAGGAAAGTGGTAACATTACAAGGCACTAATAGGCTTCAGCCTTCGAAACTTGGTTGATTCGCTCAACCTCACAGTTCCCGGACAAGTATAGGAGGCGTGGGTCCAACACAGAGGCGACTCCCTCGTCTACTTGCGACTTTACGAGTCAATAAAGAGTGCCAATGTGCTAGAACCCACTTGTGTGGTATTGAAGCACGTTTTAAGAGCGTTTCTTTCGGAGGGAATGAAGAAAAAGAAGGAAAACAAAAAAGGTTTAGATAGTTGACAAGGTGCTTCAGCGGGTATTCTTACTGTCTAACTTCTTTCGTGGCTATGAACATTACCAGACGAGTAACGAAACAAGAGTAACAACCAAAACAATTTGTTTTCTTAAGTGCAGATGTGCTGAGTCGCTACACGTGTTGACTTGGATGAGGGTAAGGTGAGATGATGGAGACTGGCTTTGCAGGAGTCCCGAGGTGCTGGTGTAGGTGCAGAAGATGAGGCATGAGTCCTGTACAAAATGTGCGGTTGTCTGGATCTCATGGCGCAACTATAGGAGAGGTGGCGTGCCAATGTCCTCCCTCACGTTCTGCAGCAGAAGGGTATGAGAAGATACCATCGTCCTGTAGTTTTGTTACTGGTGCAGACAGATGGGAGGTGCTAGAGGTTCCACATCATGGAGAGAATGCGGCTGAGTTTAGCTGTGAGGGATGGAGAGGCTTAACTGAGATATCGCAGGGAACTACGATAGGTGAATATGAGATGACCCACGTGGGCCTTGACCACGTGGGTCTCCGGCATCGCACGAGGGCTGCTACCGATCATGGAGACGCCCCACGGGGTCCATGCTAGGACAGATGAGCCATGAGTCACATGACGGACGCTTCCATGCGCCAGGTGTCTTGATGTTCTTAAAGCCACTATCTACAGCTAGACATGAGGTATGTATTCTGCCTGGAAGTGCCAACTGTGGGACTTATACATACAACCAGAATATTCCAGTCTATGGCGGAACGAGAGAGAGAGAGAGAGAGAGAGAGAGAGAGAGAGAGAGAGAGAGAGAGAGAGAGAGAGAGAGAGAGAGAGAGAGAGAGAGAGAGAGAGAGAGAGGTCCCAGTCTGATGAAGTCTCGGGTATTATACATGCTCGGTCTTTAACAGACGACCAGATGAGGCGGGCCTTCTGTCTGTGGGGTCGGAAGTGTCCAACTTGCTGTTCTCGGGTCAGGGTAGTGAGCTTGGGTCGCTTGAGGTCATGCGAGGTTACCGTCACCTACCAAGTGAGGCGCTGTGAGTCTCATTTCATCACTAAACGCTAGGAAATGATGATGATATCCTAGCGAGCGACATCCCCTAGCATCCCCAAGACCTAGGACGTTTTCCCAGCACAAAAGATGCCGTTATCAGCACGGAGACGACTGGTTCAAGACAACTGTTCTGCAGAGATTTGAAAAAAAGGAAGAGAAATGTTCTTGTGTGAGCAAGTCACTGTTACAATAAGACTCTACAACGTCCAGTGTGGAAAACCTTGGCGGACATGTCAGGTGGGTAAAATGAGAAATGATAACGCTGGCGGCCTTACTGTAGTGGCGGAGTGTTACCAGCTGCCTGTAGGGAGGGAAAGAGGAGGAGGAGGATCTATACGAGGTGGGGAGAGACGAGGGGGAGTCGAGGCAAACCATTTGCTTCAGTTCAGACAACAATCACGTTTCCACTCTCCCTCCCTCCCTACCTCCCTCCCGCGTCCCGTGTGTGAGGCCTCGTCCCGTTCACCATCCCTCCCACTCACTCTCCTCCTGACTGGAAGACAAAACTAAATCAAAACAATGACATTACTTCATCCTATCCTCTCTCAATTCCACAGAAGATGGGAGGTGGGTAGAGAACGTGGGAGGCGCCTCAAGTTATGATGTAAGACCCCCCGTCAATAACCTCTCAGTATTTTTCCAGTCAGTCCCGAGCATTTACTCGCTGCCGGGCACTGATGTCGGTCCATCTGGTGAGGGTGTGGAAGCGAGGCAAGCGCCCGGACGTCCATCTGGTGAGGGTGTGGAAGCGAGGCAAGCGCCCGGACGTCCACCTGGTGAGGGTGTGGAAGCGAGGCAAGCGCCCGGACGTCCATCGGGTGAGGGTGTGGAAGCGAGACAAGCGCCCGGACGTCCATCTGGTGAGGGTTGTGGAAGCGAGACAAGCGCCCGGACGTCCATCTGGTGAGGGTTGTGGAAGCGAGACAAGCGCCCGCACGTCCACCTGGTGAGGGTGTGGAAGCGAGACAAGCGCCCGGACGTCCATCTGGTGAGGGTTGTGGAAGCGAGACAAGCGCCCGCACGTCCATCGAGCCTCACGTCTCCAGCTGACATACCGATCGAAGGTAGTTATCAAGAACAGTGGCTGTCGAATGGACGTCTTTTTCCCCACCCTCCCCCTCCCTTTTTTTTGTTTTGTAACTGCCACATCGTGGTTTATGTACGCCAATAACTACGTTTTGATGTGACCCCTGTCTCTCTCCCTCTACGGGGTTACGCAAAGCGGGGGGAATGTACGCAGTCTTCGACGCCACGATTGACTGCGTCCTCCGTTGGTGTCGCAGTTCGACCACATCGCCAGGATCGCCGTGGACGTCGACGATCAGTGGCAACGAGATGAGACGCTGCCCGAGATGAATGCAGGTCATTAGATGATTCAAGATGTCTTTTGACAAGCGGTCGTTTGCATGGCTCGGGAAAATTGACTAATTCTGGCGTTGCGCAGCCACGCAAATGGGTAATGTCCGTCCATCTTGACCCTACTCTGACATTGTGCAAGGACGCGGCTTCGTCCAGCGGTGGTGTGGTCGTCCCTCGGGCGCCACAGCTAAGCAATAGCTGGAGGAGCTATCTAACGCCACAGCTAAGCAATAGCTGGAGGAGCTATCTAACGCCACAGCTAAGCAATAGCTGGAGGAGCTATCTAACGCCACAGCTAAGCAATAGCTGGAGGAGCTATCTGACGCCACAGCTAAGCAATAGCTGGAGGAGCTATCTATCGCCACAGCTAAGCAATAGGTGGGTGAGCTATCTATCGCCACAGCTAAGCAATAGCTGGGGGAGCTATCTATCGCCACAGCTTAGCAATAGCTGGAGGACCTATCTTTAGCCACAGTTTAGCAATAACTTGAGGAGCTATCTATCGCCACAGCTTAGCAATAGCTGGAGGAGCTATCTATCGCCACAGCTTAACAATAGCTGGAGCTATCTATCGCCACAGCTTAGCAATAGCTGAGTGAGCTATCTATCGCCACAGCTTAGCGATAGCTGGAGGAGCTATCTAACGCCACAGCTAAGCAATAGCTGGAGGAGCTATCTATCGCCACAGCTTAGCAATAGCTGGAGGAGCTATCTAACGCCACAGCTAAGCAATAGCTGGGGAGCTATCTATCTCCACAGCTTAGCAATAGCTGGAGGAGCTATCTCTCGCCACAGCTTAGCAATAGCTGGAGGAGCTATCTATCGCCACAGCTAAGCAATAGCTGGGGGAGCTATCTATCGCCACAGCTGAGCTATAGCTGGAGGAGCTATCTATCGCCACAGCTTAGCAATAGCTGGAGGAGCTATCTATCGCCACAGCTTAGCAATAGCTGGGGAGCTATCTATCGCCACAGCTAAGCAATAGCTGGAGGAGCTATCTATCGCCACAGCTAAGCAATAGCTGGGGAGCTATCTATCGCCACAGCTGAGCTATAGCTGGAGGAGCTATCTATCGCCACAGCTTAGCAATAGCTGGGGAGCTATCTATCTCCACAGCTTAGCAATAGCTGGAGGAGCTATCTCTCGCCACAGCTTAGCAATAGCTGGGGAGCTATCTATCGCCACAGCTGAGCTATAGCTGGAGGAGCTATCTATCGCCACAGCTGAGCTATAGCTGGAGGAGCTATCTATCGCCACAGCTAAGCAATAGCTGGAGGAGCTATCTATCGCCACAGCTTAGCAATAGCTGGAGGAGCTATCTATCGCCACAGCTTAGCAATAGCTGGTGAGCTATGATAACGTCATGTGTCAAGCTAAGGACAAGTAAGTCGGACAGGTGTAAGTAATTGTTTAAAGACTTGAATGACCAGACAGACGAACACAAGGATGAAATGACGATCACCCTTGTGTCCCAGGGAGCAAGGGTGCTTATTGAGGGCATCACACCAGCTGTTCAGGGAGTATATGAATGCTACACCCTGGATGATATCCTTCCTCTAGTGTATACTGAAGGTAAACTGCAATATGGGGAAGATACAACTCTTAGAGGCTTGCTACACCTACACACACACACACACACACACACACACACACACACACACACACACACACATACACACACACGCGCCATTATGACCCAGTAGGAGCCAATGACCCCAAATGGGATTCCAATAACAGCCTCTGACCTACATGTGACCCCTAATTACCGTCAGTGACTCTTTCGCATGATACCACCACGTTAGGCTGACACCCCAGGCATCTTAAAATGACCCCAGAATATGCCATTGACCCCCCGCAATTACACTCGAATTGCTATAGCATAACCGTAGACGACCACCACGACTCACAGTCACCCAGCAATGACCTCGACACTTCGTGCTGACGTCGACGACCCAAAACAGATCCCATAATTGTCCCAGCATGAAGCACTTACTGTGTATTGATCCCAGAGAGGCAGTGAACCCACGATGACCTACCAGGAACAACCCCAGATTACAAGTGATTTGAGGTCGAACTGACGGCTCCTGTCTCTCTAAATGGCTCCTAGTTAGACGCAATGACCTAACACATAGCGTGTCATCATTAACAAGGGTCAGAGTTCATTAACCCACCCGGGTCATGATTATATATATATAATATTGGAAAGGATCACAATTTTGCGCGTGATCAAGATATTCCTATGAGTCCACGGGGAAGATGAAACACGATAAGTTCCCAAGTGCACTTTCGTGTAATAATCACATCATCTCCCCTGATGATGTGATTATTACACGAAAGTGTACTTGGGAACTTATCGTTTTACATTTTCCCCGTGGACTCATAAGAATATATATATATATATATATATATATATATATATATATATATATATATATATATATATATAACCTCTTGGTGTGAGGTGAACTGCAGTCCCCACCCCCAGAGTTCCTGGTCCCTTAGTCTCCTGCTGGGGGGACATGGAAACGCCATTGTTACCAGGCCAGGAGGTCATCGCCCCCCCATCCTCCTCCCCTACGTAATCTCCGCCAGGGCCTCCTGCAGGATAATGTGCAGTAGCGGGAGTCATAACAGGTCGTGGAATGAAACTCGCGACCCCATGACGAACGTCGAATTATCCAGCTGGGGGCATGACCGGTCTGTGTGCACACACTGGAGGAGCTTGTGTGAGGGGTGTTGAAATACCCAGTACACAGAGCGGTGTCTCGGGAGACGTAATGGTAAAATGTATCTACACAGATGTGGGTCAGGAGTTTAATTAGTTTCTAGTTAATCTTACAATGTTGCTGATGTTACATTCTGTGCCTAGAGTCTTTTATAACATATATTAAGAACTGGGACGACACTTAACCTTGGGTCGTATTCTTAGTGACATATTGTAGTTGTAAGTTGTAAGTGATCAGCTGTCGTGTTTAGAGGTATGGGTTGCAGTTATGCATCAGCTGATGGAAGAAATCAAGTGTGATGAGATGTCTTTCAATGGTGCTTCTATGTAGATATGGTGCATTTGTTCACTGTTCTTACACTCGTGGGTCACTGTTACCACTGTGATAATATAGCTATGGGCATGACAATGCTTGTGGTGTGTGTGTGTGTGTTTGTGTGTGTGTGTGTGTGACCATATGAGCTGGAGGGTTGGGTGTTCCAGAGATGTCATAATACATACTATTGTGATGCACAATACATCATGAAACGTCTTAATCTATATTCGTGTTGTGCTGCGTGGATTGCCACCCTTTAATCTACTGAGTACGACTGTACGACCAATGAGGACGGAGGCACGAACCTTGAACGCGACGGTACGACCCTCGGGTACGACATCCTGACCTTATTCATACCTGGTCGTAGGTCAGGTCAGCTCACGTGTGCTCACAACGGTGACCTTCCTACCTACATCCCTCTCTCTCTGCCTCCTTCTTCATTGTCTCCATCTATACTGATCACGAATGCAGGAAAGTGAGACAGTCGTCCATCAAGTGGTCTTGTCGCAGACCATCAGGTCTTCTGTTGCCTCTCCATGTCCTACGACGTTTCTAGTCCCCCCCCCCCCCCACCAGCAGATACACTTCGCCATAAACCAACATCAGGTCTTTTATTATCCATGTTTCCTTAATGAAGTTGATAGAGAAGATCTGACACACACACAGACACACAGACACAGACACAGACACACACACACACACACACACAAAGTAATTCATCATCTATATGGTAATTTCTGGGTCGCTATCACCCACACAGAGACGGTCTGTGTCTCCCCCCCTTTCTCTGTCTGCCGCACAGATCAAGTCAGTTGTCCTACATCGTCGTCCAGACACAGACTGTGCCACACCGTCTGTCTGTGTCTGTATTGACCTCCATAACCCAGACATTAAGGCCATGTCATCAAACTCGTAAACGATTCAGTTTGGGTGAACGAGTCTCGTAACGACTGTAAAGTTTAAAAGACACATAGTTCAGATGATCTGGATTTTATAAATGATAATTTGAAATGAATGTCGCCATCATCCACGTCTTTGTCTGTAAACTGTTTACTTACATCTTCCACCGTGGGGATGGGAAATGCTTTGTTTGTAAACTGTTTACTTACATCTTCCACCGTGGGCGTGGGAAATGCTTTGTTTGTAAACTGTTTACTTACATCTTTCACCGTGGGTGTGGGAAATGCTTTGTTTGTAAACTGTTTACTTACATCTTCCACCGTGGGTGTGGGAAATGCTTTGTTTGTAAACTGTTTACTTACATCTTCCACCGTGGGTGTGGGGGAGCGGGGGGACGGGGGGGCGGCCAGGCTGATCCAACACTAACACATCCTTCATGTTTACTGATGCACTATCCTCTCCTATCCTATCCTATCCTCGGAGATCCTCCACTCCCTCAACCATCAGTTTCATTGATATTCACTCCATGAGAACAGGGTCTGACCATGGCTTAGATTGGAGGGAACTTTGTCTCTGCCCAAGATGGAGGTGAAGGTAAAAGTGCAGAAGATAATAATAATAATGATAATAATTATAATAATGAGAATAATGATAATAACAATGGTAACAATAATGATAATCATCTCTGGTTGTTAACGTAGCTACAGATGTATGGTCCAGTCGATGACCCACACCCGGTCAGCTCTCTCTCTCTCTCTCTCTCTCTCTCTCTCTCTCTCTCTCTCTCTCTCTCTCTCACACACACACACACACACACACACACACACACACAAGCAGCAAGGAAAGCCCTGGGAAATAGTTAGCTTAAACTGCTTGTTAAGCAGAGCTTGGACAGTCTGCTTTTTAATTCGAAGGTGATTACAGTGTGTCCTTTCAGAACACACTGGGGTACACTCACACGCCATCTTCCGTACTCAAACGTAAATCATTTTAGAACCAGCTTTTGGGATCCTATTCTTATATTCCCTCATCCACCTCTTTATTTCCATTTCCACTTCGTCTGAAAACTCACACATCTCGCTCAATCTTCATTTGGCCCTGGCTGCCAGGGAGAGATGCCCATCTTTAGATTTTCATTCCATGTTCCAGAGTGTGGCAGGAGCAGTGGCTCCCCTGGATTACAGGAGACGATGTAGTGACACTTCACATTACGCCTCGCGCCATCACCGCTAAAACCATCGTCTTGATGTTAGGCCCAGAGTCTTGTGTGTCCTTCTGACATTACCAAGGACGCGACTCCCACACGAGCAGAGATGGCACCACTCACGACTGGATATCCCCATCCTGCCGTCTCTTACGGACCATCCCATCGCCTCGTCACCCACGGACCATCCCGTCGCCTCGTCTCCCACGGACCATCCCATCGCCTCGCTTCCCACGGACTATCGCATCGCCTCGTCTCCCACAAACCACCGTATCGCGTCGTCTTCGACGGACCATCGACTCGTCGTTTCCCACGGACAATCCCATCGCCTCGTCTCCCACGGACCATCCCATCGCCTCGTCTCCCACGGACCATCCCATCACCTCGTCTCCCACGGACCATCCCATCGCCTCGTCTCCCACGGACCATCGACTCGACGTCTACACGGACCACCCCATCGCCTCGTCTCCCACAAACCATCCCATCGCCTCGTCTCCCCACGGACCATCCCATCGCCTCGTCTCCCACGGACCATCGACACCTTCACGAAATATATTAAGGCATCGGATGGGAAAAGGTTTAATCTTCATAACCATCAACCAGTTCCCACCTTCCTCTTCCTACAACTACTCCTCCCTGAAAACCACTTCATCTGTAAACATTTGCAGTCTACTCCATACACCACCTCTCTGGCTCGCTACCACACACACACACACACACACAAACCTTCCCATACACCACCTGACGAAGGAGGGAAGATGGTGTATATTCTTACGAGAGTTCTGCTGACGTAGTAGCCCAAGCCGTCAAGAAGGCGCTTCTCTCTCTCTCTCTCTCTCTCTCTCTCTCTCTCTCTCTCTCTCTCTCTCTCTGTACGCCGACGTGGAAGTACTTAAAAGTGAAATGACGAGTCCATCATCAGTAAGGTGGGCCAGAGTCGCTGTCTCCCTGGAGGGATATTGAGGAGATGCAGTGACTCGTTTGGGATAGAATTTGGATACGTCGATATTGGAAGCGAAATTAAAAGCCTTTTCTGGAGAGAGAGAGAGAGAGAGAGAGAGAGAGAGAGAGAGAGAGAGAGAGAGAGAGAGAGAGAGAGAGAGAGAGAGAGAGAGAGAAGAAGGTCGGGCAGTGGTGTGGGAGGGATAGGAGAAATTCCACCACCACCACACACACACACGATGACGCCCCACGTTGTCGTCCACTACTCTGGCCTCTCCCTCCCTCCACGCTCACTGTGGTGCCAATTCGACGTCTTCACTGCTGAAAACTAATCCGACTCTTGAGTCCAAGATCGTAAATTGAGCCCGTAAAGAGGCAGGGCTGAAGAGATGCGTGCCCACCACACTCACCAGGCGAACTTGGAGGGAAGGAGGGGGAGAGGGAAAAAAAATATATATATATAAATGGAGAAATCTAGGAGGCCATCTCGTCTCTGATGCCCAGGTCGTTGCTAGGCACAGGAGAGAGAGAGAGAGAGAGAGAGAGAGAGAGAGAGAGAGAGAGAGAGAGAGAGAGAGAGAGAGAGAGAGAGAGAGAGAGAGAGAGAGAGGAGGGTGACCTATATGTTATTATTAAGGGCTCAAGAGAGGAGGGTGTGATGTATGGGGTGGACAGTAGGGCCCCTCCCGTTGCTGGCCAAGGCTCCGGTCTGTTACTGGGAGAAGGTCCTTGTATGGATCACGTCTGTCATGTGTATTGTGGTCGTTTGGTGGTTGAGTACGAAGTGGGAGAGTTGACCAGGTAATAGTAGGTTGGGAGAGCGGGTGAGCAGTGTGTGTATGTGACGGGGGTACAATCTGTGTGAGGGAGGCAGGGAGAGAGGAGGATGGTACATGTGTCTGGCGTCTACTGGAAGGCTGCGTCATGTAGAATAGGGAGGTACTGAGGGACTGGGTTGTGCTACTGGTTGGTGTTTATAGAGAGAGAAGGAGAGGCTGGAGAGCTAGCTGTCCTTAGCTGGGGATTCGTTGTGTTCATCCTGGACAGCTATTTTTCCACTTAAATGGGTGAAATGGTGACTGTTCTCTGATGGATATAGCGTTTTCTAAATCTAATGATATTCCTTCTAATCTCACTAAGATCTGTAGGTTTGAGGAAGTGTTGTGTGTGTCTCAGTTAAAAATAGAAATGTCTCGTTGTACATTGTGGGTAGACGAGCTGGGGAGGCTGACATGAACATATCTCGTGTGTTGGAGGTTAACGCTCAGGATGGGTGTGGTGTGGCCCCATCCATGATAACCCCGGCTACGGTTTCGTGGGTCATTAAAGTAGAATGAGGTCTCTGTTTAATCTCACAAGAACATATGTTTTCTACACCATGAATCTGATGTACAGCATAGTTTTTTTGATCAGCATGGTGGAAGATGAGGGAATAATACTTACTATGGGCTGAAAAGAGGCAGGTCTTCTATCTTTATGTAGTGAGTGAGAGGAGAGAGAGAGAGAGAGAGAGAGAGAGAGAGAGAGAGAGAGAGAGAGAGAGAGAGAGAGAGAGAGAGAGAGAGAGTCAGACCTCCCAGGGAAAGTCTGGTCTTCTGTTGTGACGTGAGGGAAGGGTTGTAGTGGGTGCCAGGCCAAAGCTGGGTTCAGAACCCCCTGATGGTGTCGGGTGATGGTGTTGGGTGATGGTGTCGGGTGATGGTGTCGGGTGATGGTGTTGGGTGATGGTGTCGGGTGATGGTGTCGGGTGATGGTGTTGGGTGATGGTGTTGGGTGATGGTGTTGGGTGATGGTGTCGGGTGATGGTGTCGGGTGATGGTGTTGGGTGATGGTGTCGGGTGATGGTGTCGGGTGATGGTGTTGGGTGATGGTGTTGGGTGATGGTGTCGGGTGATGGTGTCGGGTGATGGTGTCGGGTGATGGTGTCGGGTGATGGTGTTGGGTGATGGTGTTGGGTGATGGTGTCGGGTGATGGTGTCGGGTGATGGTGTCGGGTGATGGTGTTGGGTGATGGTGTTGGGTGATGGTGTCGGGTGATGGTGTCGGGTGATGGTGTCGGGTGATGGTGTTGGGTGATGGTGTTGGGTGATGGTGTCGGGTGATGGTGTTGGGTGATGGTGTCGGGTGATGGTGTTGGCTGGGTGATGGTGTCGGGTGATGGTGTCGGGTGATGGTGTCGGGTGATGGTGTTGGGTGATGGTGTTGGGTGATGGTGTCGGGTGATGGTGTTGGGTGATGGTGTCGGGTGATGGTGTCGGGTGATGGTGTTGGGTGATGGTGTCGGGTGATGGTGTCGGGTGATGGTGTTGGGTGATGGTGTTGGGTGATGGTGTCGGGTGATGGTGTTGGGTGATGGTGTCGGGTGATGGTGTCGGGTGATGGTGTCGGGTGATGGTGTCGGGTGATGGTGTTGGGTGATGGTGTCGGGTGATGGTGTTGGGTGATGGTGTCGGGTGATGGTGTCGGGTGATGGTGTTGGGTGATGGTGTTGGGTGATGGTGTTGGGTGATGGTGTCGGGTGATGGTGTTGGGTGATGGTATTGGGTGATGGTGTCGGGTGATGGTGTTGGGTGATGGTGTTGGGTGATGGTGTCGGGTGATGGTGTTGGGTGATGGTGTTGGGTGATGGTGTCGGGTGATGGTGTCGGGTGATGGTGTTGGGTGATGGTGTCGGGTGATGGTGTCGGGTGATGGTGTTGGGTGATGGTGTCGGGTGATGGTGTTGGGTGATGGTGTCGGGTGATGGTGTCGGGTGATGGTGTTGGGTGATGGTGTTGGGTGATGGTGTTGGGTGATGGTGTCGGGTGATGGTGTCGGGTGATGGTGTCGGGTGATGGTGTCGGGTGATGGTGTCGGGTGATGGTGTTGGGTGATGGTGTTGGGTGATGGTGTCGGGTGATGGTGTCGGGTGATGGTGTTGGGTGATGGTGTTGGGTGATGGTGTCGGGTGATGGTGTTGGCTGGGTGATGGTGTCGGGTGATGGTGTCGGGTGATGGTGTCGGGTGATGGTGTTGGGTGATGGTGTTGGGTGATGGTGTTGGGTGATGGTGTCGGGTGATGGTGTCGGGTTATGGTGTCGGGTGATGGTGTTGGGTGATGGTGTCGGGTGATGGTGTCGGGTGATGGTGTCGGGTGATGGTGTTGGGTGATGGTGTTGGGTGATGGTGTAGGGTGATGGTGTTGGGTGATGGTGTCGGGTGATGGTGTCGGGTGATGGTGTCGGGTGATGGTGTCGGGTGATGGTGTCGGGTGATGGTGTTGGGTGATGGTGTCGGGTGATGGTGTTGGGTGATGGTGTCGGGTGATGGTGTCGGGTGATGGTGTTGGGTGATGGTGTTGGGTGATGGTGTTGGGTGATGGTGTCGGGGTGATGGTGTTGGGTGATGGTGTTGGGTGATGGTGTCGGGTGATGGTGTTGGCTGGGTGATGGTGTCGGGTGATGGTGTCGGGTGATGGTGTTGGGTGATGGTATCGGGTGATGGTGTCGGGTGATGGTGTTGGGTGATGGTGTCGGGTGATGGTGTCGGGTGATGGTGTTGGGTGATGGTGTCGGGTGATGGTGTCGGGTGATGGTGTCGGGTGATGGTGTTTGGTGATGGTGTTGGGTGATGGTGTTGGGTGATGGTGTCGGGTGATGGTGTCGGGTGATGGTGTTGGGTGATGGTGTTGGGTGATGGTGTCGGGTGATGGTGTTGGCTGGGTGATGGTGTCGGGTGATGGTGTCGGGTGATGGTGTTGGGTGATGGTATCGGGTGATGGTGTCGGGTGATGGTGTTGGGTGATGGTGTTGGGTGATGGTGTTGGGTGATGGTGTTGGCTGGGTGATGGTGTCGGGTGATGGTGTCGGGTGATGGTGTTGGGTGATGGTGTCGGGTGATGGTGTCGGGTGATGGTGTCGGGTGATGGTGTCGGGTGATGGTGCTGGTTGATGATGGTTGGACCCATGACTGTCTCTAGGGACAAGACAGTGTCTTACTGACCTATACTGAAAAGCAAAAACGTTCTTACGGACTTGATCAATTTTTAGTGTCAATAACTAGGGTTGTTAAAGAGAATAATTTAATAAAAGAGTGATTTCACTTGATTATTCAGGTGTGACCTCGAGCAGGCGGAGTCCGGTAACACAGACACACATACACACTTGATTTTAAGAAGAAAAAACATCATACAAAACGTTCATGGGTCCTGCAGTACCCTGCTACGTCAGGTGGCTCTGCAAGGCTGTCAAGGAACAGGGTTGATGTCCAGCTGCCCAAAAATGGGTCGACGATGGGAAGATGAGAGAAAAAAACACTTTTGAAATGTTTGGAGAAAATCTCTTTAAGATGAAGAACGAAGGACATAAGAAACCTCACCTGACGAAGGTCGTGAGCGGCATGGGTGATGAAGAGGCAGTGAGGAAAACATTGTGGCAAAGAAAGATTGAGACAGAGCCAACACTAATTTCACTACAAGCTGTGCACACTTGCAACACATAACTGTGTGGAAATGAAGGAGGTTCTCAAAGCATTCGAGACAGAGTAGCATGTCTGTATTTCTATATTAGTGCTTCACAAAATTCACGAAGGAAAATGGAAAACAATAAAGTGACGGTTCTGACATAGTGTGGATGGCGAGAGGTGACAACTCAGGAAGCTATGGCTATATAAGTGACTGACTGATGCCCTTTCGAGCAGTGTGATGTCTCTATTCAGAACCAGACACGATCCTGCATACTGAGCGTCTGGGGGATAAGAATGTTGTCATGTTCTGTCTCCTCTTGATGCTAGAAATGTTTTTTTTTTCTTTTTTCCCTTCTGAGGGAACAAGTCTGTTTTATGAAGACTTCTGCATCATCCTAAAAAACACCAGAAACTGTAGCCTTTTCTTAAAAGCCCCCGGAGCGAATGACACATTTTATCGTTTCATCATAAAGATGATTTGTACTCAGGTGTTTGGGAGAAACAAACTCACTTCTCCAACACTTCCAAGACGAAATACTCCCGATACGTTTGTGTTGGGATCTGAAATGGTCATCTCAACCCTCACAACAACAGAATGTTACGAATAATGGATTGTATTGTGACTGAAGCAGTTCTTTCTCACGGCTACAGACTGAAATTTAACAGAAAAATATCTTATGAATGCGTCTGTACGGATTGATATACCTCGACTCGATACACATACATGGCGACTATAAGGGAATATACGAAACCCATAAGACCTTTCTTATGAAAGACTAGAAAACAAAAGAAGAGGGAACGTGAGGGTTCGATTCTACGTGAACCACTTCGCTTGTCCTCAACACCATAAATCTGGCATCGAAGTACTCCCTGAGTAGGATTGGAACCCCTTAACCCTCGTCGACATGGAGACCATAAAATCGTGCACCGCGCCATCGACGAATACTCTAAAACTGAAATGGTTCTGGTGACAGACACTTGTCCGACGCCAACATCACGTGTGACGACCAGATCCCCCAACACCTTACGTAGAAGTGTTCCAGTCTCCTACGGCGAGTGGCTGGAAGACACTTCCCTTCCAGGCATCAGTTCCAGGGGGAAGATGACGCCATTATAAAAGCCCGGAGAATCGAGCTATCATAGAGGACCTGATATGTATGCGCGCCACCGCTCCCCAGCCCCGCATACCCGCCTCCGTGCATACATTAGCCCAGCAGATTGGCACGGCCTGGCTGGGTTTATGAATCTCTTATCGAAGATCAGCGTTCACGCTGATGAAGGCCTGGCAGGGTACACGCTACGTGGAGCCCTGGGTGTGTGTGTGTGTGTGTGTGTGTGTGTGTGTGTGTGTGTGTGTGTGTGTGTGTGTGTGTGTGTGTATTGATAAGACATACTTCGGGTTACTACCAGTTAACTGTGTCTCTTATGATGTTTGTATAGCTTGATGCAAATTATATATAAACAGGCTTATGCATATTTATACACGTCTGTACACAGATACAGAGGTATACATGTATATTACGAAAGGGGTGTGTATGCATATCTATACACAAATGCACATGAAAATATGTTTATCATGAAAGGACTATGTATGCATATCTATACACAAATGCACAAGTATACATGTTCAATACGAAAGGCGTATGCATGCATATCTATGCACAGATGCACGAGTATACATGTTTATCATGCCATGTATATAAGTACATAGGTTAAGGTAACATCAAGGGTGTATTCTCGTGTGTTGTATGGTATACAGCCTCCCTTACATCTTGCCTTACGATAGTACTACCCTTGATCACGAAGGTACGACCCTTAGGTACAATGGCGGCACGACCTTGGCCCTAACTAACCCTTACTATATCAGGTCAAGGCCCAGGTCATCATACCTAAGGGTCGTCAAGTTATCATCATGCCGTCGTGTTCAAGGGTCGTACCTTCGTGCCCAAAGGGTCGTGCAGTCGTGTTCAAGGGCTGTATCGTCACGCATCCAAAGGGTAGTTTCGTCGTGTTCAAGGGTCGTGTTCAGGGGGAAGGTATACACCCCCCCCCCACCCCTACATAACCTCAGATTCGTTTTCATGTAAACTTCAGACCAAATCTCGACAATGAACCCACTCCTCCTCCCGGGTTCGAACCCTCCCCTCCTCACATCGCCCTACTTTAAGCAATTGGGTGAAATGGTCATTACGTTGCTGGGAGTCACTGTGAAGCGAAGCGGCTTCGTGTGTTTTATTTATGTGTTTGTCTCGACCGTAAAGTGGGATGTGTTTAAGTGTGGGAGGACCTGCTGTAGACATGTTGATGAAGACCATGTTGGCTGAGCCATGTCCACGTGGGAGGGTGAGGGGACGTGTACGAGAATGAACACATTTCTGTGTGTGCGCACGTGCGTGTGCACGTGTGTGTGTGTGTGTGTGTGTGTGTGTGTGTGTGTGTGTGTGTGTGTGTGTGTGTGTGTGTGCATCGTCCTTCGCCTGACGCAGGATACTAATCCAGTTCAGCGATCCTTCACCGTGTATGAGATAAATTCTTTCTATGAGACACTGGAGGATTAATTACGTGTAGGATTCGTAAAGTCTAGGATTCCTCCAGTTTACAAGTCCTCCAGTTTACAAGTCCTCCAGTTTAGGATTCCTCTTCTAATGATGTCCTTCAGTTCTCAATACAGAAAGTATAACTGTAAGTAAACTAAAGGTCGACTGTAAACTCAGTAAACCAATAGCTGACTGTAAACCCAGTAAACAAATGGTTGACTGTAAACCCAGTAAACCAATAGCTGACTGTAAACCCAGTAAACCAATAGCTGACTGTAAACCCGGTAAACAAATGGTTGACTGTAAACTCAGTAAACCAATAGCTGACTGTAAACCCAGTAAACCAAAAGCTGACTGTAAACCCAGTAAACCAATGGTTGACCGTAAACTTAACCAGCAACAAATCCTATACTTCAGCACACACGGGAGTCCTTAATGTGTGCAACACATCTGCAACACAGATCAACACAAACACACATCTGCAACACAGATCAACACAAACACACATCTGCAACACAGATCAACACAAACACACATCTGCAACACAGATCAACACAAACACACATCTGCAACACAGATCAACACAAACACACAACACATCTGCAACACAGATCAACACAAACACACAACACATCTGCAACACAGATCAACACAAACACACAACACATCTGCAACACAGATCAACACAAACACACAACACATCTGCAACACAGATCAACACAAACACACATCTGCAACACAGATCAACACAAACATACAATACATTCTTACCACAACGACACACTAGAGGTAACAATAATACCTCCTCCTCCTCCCATCCCACAAACCTTCCCTTCCCCCATCCCACAAACCTTCCCTTCCCCCATCCCACAAACCTTCCCTTCCCCCATCCCACAGACCTTCCCTTCCCTCCTCCCACAGACCTTCCTTCCCTTCCCCCAATCCCAAAGACCTTCCCTCCCCCCATCCCACATACCATCCCTTCCCCCATCCCACAGACCTTCGCTTCCCCATCCCACAGACCTTCCCTTCCCCAAACACGTAAAGATATTCTCCACAGAAACTTGGCTTCCTGCGAGGCTGTGCCTCTGGCCTGTCTGTGGCCACCAGGGACGCCCCGGGCTGGCGTTTGTGGAACGCTGTGGCTCATCTGTGGCAAATGGGATCAAATTGGTCGTTATGGCCGACGTGTTCGCTTTGCCAATTTCGAACACTTCCGATTAGGGGCGTCTTCACTCACTCCCATGGTCAGAAAGGCACCAGAATTTGTAGTAATACTTCAAAAAAAAAAAAAGTTGTGAGTAAATATGAAGGTAATTTCACCATTTCAGAGAGAGAGAGAGAGAGAGAGAGAGAGAGAGAGAGAGAGAGAGACCGACCTGGTATGACCTAACCAGAGTGGAACATATTTTGAATGGTAGTTCGTAAACCTTCTGTTCTCACATTCTTTGAACATTAGCTTTTAGTGATGTGCAGTGTTTGTGGACAGCCTAGGTATGATGAATGTTATGTGGTGCGATAATGTGGAGGGGGGGTTGTGGGTGTTGTATGTACAGAACTCAGACAGTACAGTGTGTGTACATCATTACATTCAGCACATATGTGTAGTCGAGAAATGAAATCGTGTGTGTGTGTGTGTGTGTGTGTGTGTGTGTGTGTGTGTGTGTGTGAAGGAGGGTAAGAGAAGTGAGAACATTCATCCTTTTCATTATTCACGTTGCTGGCAAGGAACAGTCAATTATTCATCATGTATTTTATAGCACCACACGCGTGTAATTACTGTACGACTTCTCTGTAGCACTTGGCATGATTACACAACGCTGATCCATTATTCAAAAGCGCCGAGAATGTCTTTTACAGACATTGCAAGTCTAATTTGTTCAATAAAACTTTCATGTCTTATACTTCCAGATGGGGGAATTATTCCTCTGTCTTACATTCGTGAACAACCATAATTTTTCAAACTTTTCTTATGTCCTGAACCTTCACAATTACATCACTTAATTTGGTGCATATCATATAATAATCATATGACAAAAGTTATTATTTTTTTTTTTTTTTTTTTTGCTTTGTCGCTGTCTCCCGCGTTTGCGAGGTAGCGCAAGGAAACAGACGAAAGAAATGGCCCAACCCACCCCCATACACATGTATATACATACGTCCACACACGCAAATATACATACCTACACAGCTTTCCATGGTTTACCCCAGACGCTTCACATGCCCCGATTCAATCCACTGACAGCACGTCAACCCCGGTATACCACATCGCTCCAATTCACTCTATTCCTTGCCCTCCTTTCACCCTCCTGCATGTTCAGGCCCCGATCACACAAAATCTTTTTCACTCCATCTTTCCACCTCCAATTTGATCTCCCTCTTCTCCTCGTTCCCTCCACCTCCGACACATTATCCTCTTGGTCAATCTTTCCTCACTCATTCTCTCCATGTGACCAAACCATTTCAAAACACCCTCTTCTGCTCTCTCAACCACGCTCTTTTTATTTCCACACATCTCTCTTACCCTTACGTTACTTACTCGATCAAACCACCTCACACCACACATTGTCCTCAAACATCTCATTTCCAGCACATCCATCCTCCTGCGCACAACTCTATCCATAGCCCACGCCTCGCAACCATACAACATTGTTTTAACCGCTATTCCTTCAAACATACCCATTTTTGCTTTCCGAGATAATGTTCTCGACTTCCACACATTCTTCAAGGCTCCCAGAATTTTCGCCCCCTCCCCCACCCTATGATCCACTTCCGCTTCCATGGTTCCATCCGCTGCCAGATCCACTCCCAGATATCTAAAACACTTCACTTCCTCCAGTTTTTCTCCATTCAAACACACCTCCCAATTGACTTGACCCTCAACCCTACTGTACCTAATAACCTTGCTCTTATTCACATTTACTCTTAACTTTCTTCTTTCACACACTTTACCAAACTCAGTCACCAGCTTCTGCAGTTTCTCACATGAATCAGCCACCAGCGCTGTATCATTAGCGAACAACAACTGACTCACTTCCCAAACTCTCTCATCCACAACAGTTATATATATATATAACTAATATAAGTTTGTTCTTTATGTTATGTTATGGTTTTTAATATCATTGTTCAATTTTTGCATTTTACGGAGATCTGTTTATAATTACTGCCGTCATCAAACTGATCAAAAACAAACTCACACATTATGATCAAGTCACCCTATACTCTTCTCTCTTTCAATATAGCAGTCACAACTATTAACGGTTTTCCACCCCTTACACCATACCTCAACTCTCTTAACCTTGCACACCATCTTTGTTGACCTCCTCCACACGTTTTCTTTTCAATCTTGGGCCCGTTTTTTAAAAAGCGGTGACCAAACATGAGAAGCAGATATTCTCCACTTATGCCATTTCTTTTTTTTTTAATATTATCATCAATGTAGCTGAGGCTACACGGGGGGGGGGGGGGGGTAACTGACTGCACCGATTAGGGTCATGTCATACAAGTAGATGTCACTCTACTATCTACCATCAGACAGCCAGCTGGTCTCTTTAAGCGGAGCACTGGCCACAGATAAGCCATAGTATCGACCTCTTAAGTCACCCCTTCCTTCAACGAAGATTTCTACAGCTTAAAGTACTTCCTGTTACATTAAAGTTCGCCATGAGGACTTCTATTTCCTTTTCAGTCCGTGTCATCCTTCATCCTCAATGATTTGCATTCTGTTATCATACTTATTCATCTGTTATCTACCTTCTTATCACAAACAGAACCCATCCTTCACTATCCCTTCTGGAGGTAAATATAGACACTTTGGTAGCGACGAGTGGACTCAACGAAATTCTACAATGACACATATTTCTTAGATTACGATCCTCCTTGTGCGATGCTTCTGTCTCTACTGTGTTTACGTATAGCATAAGGTTATTGTTGTAGGAATGGAAGCATATGTAGGTACATAAACCCTCTCTCTACATGTGAAACTACCTCTATTTCCAATCCATGGTTCAGGAATACCTATTTTAAGGCCATACGAACAAGAGACGTGACATATTCGACCTGGATATATACTCTGTATGTTTCATCTCTTCTTGAAGACATTGTCGCCATGATATTCGCAAGGCAAAGTGTCCCTCTGTGTACAAGACGTGCGACAGCCTCTCCTCCTCATTTCGTGACGAATTCATCTGGTCTTCAAGCACGAAAACAACACCTATCGCACTATCTTCCCTTCCCTCTCCCGTTCTGATGGTAATAAAGCCGTTCCTTCCGTTGACAATACAACTATTTTGGACTCTGTAGTCTCCTTTTTCCTCCACTTTGAATGACCTTTGGCTTATCTTCACACATTTACGCATAGTTACACACATACGCAAACTCTCATACGCAAGAGTCATACGGTCCTTCTCAAGGGATTTAAGATACTAATGAGTCTGCATCATTAATTACCGTAATTAGTACTGATCAAAGCACAGCTTACCTTCATTTAGGTCGGGGACGTGAGGAACCAAGAGCTATACCTTGCCTTCATTAGCGAATGTTTTGAGCGACGCCAATCCATTTACCTTCCCCTTCCAACACCAGCAGCAACACAGGGGATCACAGCTCTCTCTCTCTCTCTCTCTCTCTCTCTCTCTCTCTCTCTCTCTCTCTCTCACACTGTTGGTCGCAACCTGACGAGCACCAACGCGAGCTGTCGTACGTCATTTCTAACCAGTTTCTTCTCGACGTCTCCTTAGGTCAGCAACGCTTGACGTGAGGGACGAATTTTCTCGTTCGTGAAGACCGGAGGATAAGAGAGAGAGAGAGAGAGAGAGAGAGAGAGAGAGAGAGAGAGAGAGAGAGAGAGAGAGAGAGAGAGAGAGAGAGAGTCCAGCCGTGCAACAGATGGAGGAAAAAAAAAAAGAAGAGAGAAATATTCCAAATCTTGGAATACGATTCCGGCAAATGAGACGTGACTAAATGTCCCCTAGATTAATCCCTGACGATTGATCATGTCCCTCCCATAGTGATTAATCCCTGATGATTGATCATGTCCCTCCCATAGTGATTAATCCCTGATGATTGATCATCTCCCTCCCATAGTGATTAATCCCTGATGATTGATCATGTCCCTCCCATAGTGATTAATCCCTGATGATTGATCATGTCCCTCCCATAGTGATTAATCCCTGACGATTGATCATGTCCCTCCCATAGTGATTAATCCCTGACGATTGATCATGTCCCTCCCATAGTGATTAATCCCTGATGATTGATCATGTCCCTCCCATAGTGATTAATCCCTGATGATTGATCATGTCCCTCCCATAGTGATTAATCCCTGATGATTGATCATGTCCCTCCCATAGTGATTAATCCCTGATGATTGATCATGTCCCTCCCATAGTGATTAATCCCTGACGATTGATCATGTCCCTCCCATAGTGATTAATCCCTGACGATTGATCATGTCCCTCCCATAGTGATTAATCCCTGATGATTGATCATGTCCCTCCCATAGTGATTAATCCCTGATGATTGATCATGTCCCTCCCATAGTGATTAATCCCTGATGATTGATCATGTCCCTCCCATAGTGATTAATCCCTGATGATTGATCATGTCCCTCCCATAGTGATTAATCCCTGACGATTGATCATGTCCCTCCCATAGTGATTAATCCCTGACGATTGATCATGTCCCTCCCATAGTGATTAATCCCTGATGATTGATCATGTCCCTCCCATAGTGATTAATCCCTGACGATTGACCATGTCCCTCCCATAGTGATTAATCCCTGACGATTGATCATGTCCCTCCCATAGTGATTAATCCCTGACGATTGATCATGTCCCTCCCATAGTGATTAATCCCTGATGATTGATCATGTCCCTCCCATAGTGATTAATCCCTGATGATTGATCATCTCCCTCCCATAGTGATTAATCCCTGACGATTGATCATGTCCCTCCCATAGTGATTAATCCCTGACGATTGATCATGTCCCTCCCATAGTGATTAATCCCTGACGATTGATCATGTCCCTCCCATAGTGATTAATCCCTGACGATTGATCATGTCCCTCCCATAGTGATTAATCCCTGACGATTGATCATGTCCCTCCCATAGTGATTAATCCCTGATGATTGATCATGTCCCTCCCATAGTGATTAATCCCTGATGATTGATCATGTCCCTCCCATAGTGATTAATCCCTGACGATTGATCATGTCCCTCCCATAGTGATTAATCCCTGATGGTTGATCATGTCCCTCCCATAGTGATTAATCCCTGATGATTGATCATCTCCCTCCCATAGTGATTAATCCCTGATGATTGATCATCTTCCTCCCATAGTGATTAATCCCTGATGATTGATCATGTCCCTCCCATAGTGATTAATCCCTGACGATTGATCATCTCCCTCCCATAGTGATTAATCCCTGATGATTAATCATGTCCCTCCCATAGTGATTAATCCCTGATGGTTGATCATCTTCCTCCCATAGTGATTAATCCCTGATGATTAATCATGTCCCTCCCATAGTGATTAATCCCTGATGATTGATCATGTCCCTCCCATAGTGATTAATCCTTGATGATTGATCATGTCCCTCCCATAGTGATTAATCCCTGATGATTGATCATGTCCCTCCCATAGTGATTAATCCCTGATGATTGATCATCTCCCTCCCATAGTGATTAATCCCTGATGATTGATCATGTCCCTCCCATAGTGATTAATCCCTGATGATTGATCATGTCCCTCCCATAGTGATTAATCCCTGATGATTGATCATGTCCCTCCCATAGTGATTAATCCCTGATGATTGATCATGTCCCTCCCATAGTGATTAATCCCTGATGATTGATCATGTCCCTCCCATAGTGATTAATCCCTGATGATTGATCATGTCCCTCCCATAGTGATTAATCCCTGATGATTGATCATGTCCCTCCCATAGTGATTAATCCCTGATGATTGATCATGTCCCTCCCATAGTGATTAATCCCTGATGATTGATCATGTCCCTCCCATAGTGATTAATCCCTGATGATTGATCATGTCCCTCCCATAGTGATTAATCCCTGATGATTGATCATGTCCCTCCCATAGTGATTAATCCCTGATGATTGATCATGTCCCTCCCATAGTGATTAATCCCTGATGATTGATCATGTCCCTCCCATAGTGATTAATCCCTGATGATTGATCATGTCCCACAGTGCATTTCCTACCGTTGTATGGCGAGAAGATGAAGACTATTGTTCATATCCTTTTCTAATCACCCTGTATACTCTGCACACACACACACACACACACACATTATGATCTATGGTCGTATCCGATGGACGTGGCCAGCTACCTGGGCGCTGCAGGGAGCCTGGAGGAAGGGAATAAGTGTAGTTCTCACCAGCTGTCGCCCGTGTACACGTTTACCAGCTGTTTATATAGACACAAGTGGACGTAGGGAAGGAACTTGAAAGTTAGGGATGATGACGTCATTGTTAGGGATATCCCAGTGTTATTGTGATGTGATGATGACGTCACTAATAGTGATATCCCAGTGTTATTTTAATGATGTGATGACGTCAATAATAGTGATATCCCAGGACACCCCCCCCCACCCCCCCCCCACTGGCAGGAACCACACCACATCCTTCCCCCCCACCTAACCCACATACAACACCCCCCCCCTACCCCCCACCCATGATAACGGAACGTTCAATTAGGCCTACGAGGAAGCCTAACCACCCCCCGCCCCCCCACATTCTCTATCCCTTCCTTCCCTCCCTCCTCCCCTCCTCCTCCTCCCCCCCCCCATTTAATTTCTTCTCCCCCCACTCCCCTTTTCTCCCTCGTGGTCAATCGCTCTTACCTCCCCTCTCCCCCAGGAACAGCAAGGGGAGGGGGGGTGGGGAGGGGAGGGGAGTGGGGAGGGGAGGGGGGCGAATAGGCTTATGCGTCGAGGTCAGTACAGGCAAAACGTTAGCCAGTTACTGGGGGGAGGAGGAGGAGGGGGAAGGGGAGGGGGAGGGGGGGAGGGACATTACTACTGGTGAGCCAGATGGTGTTGACCTGTGATGGTTGTCTGAGGTCATCATCATCACCATCACCAGACCCAGTACTTCCCCCCCCCATTCCCCTCCCTCCCCCTCACCACCACTTCGTTATGCTGTGGTCACACGGTCGTCGGGGGACGGGGGAAGTTGTTGGGGGGAAGGGGGGGGGGAGGAAGGGAGGGGAAATGGATAGAGGGGCGCTGGGTTTGGGGGAGGGGTGGAGTGGATAGGGGGGGACTGAGGCGGTGGTCAGGTGGGGGGGAGGGGGAGGGGGGAGTGGGTAGGGGGGACTGAGGCACGGGTCAGGCAGGGGGAGGGGGGGAGAGAGAGGATGGTTGGTATAGAGTATGAGATGCGGAGCCAATTACGGTGAGGGTGTTACGTAGCTGCTTTATTTATCTGTTTATTGTGTGTGTGTGTGTGTGTGTGTGTGTGTGTGTGTATTTTAAGATTTTATAACTTATTTACTGGAGTGCGACGGTACAATCTTTGAGCAAAGTCCTTGAGCACGACGGTACGATCCTTGAGCACGACGGTACGACCCTTGAGCACGACGATCGTAACGTCGTGTTTACATAGTCGTACCGTCGTCGTGCTCAAGGGTCGTATACCGTCGTGCTCAAGGGACGTATACCGTCGTGCTCAAGTGTCGTATACCGTCGTGCTCAAGGGTCGTATACCGTCGTGCTCAAGGGTCGTACCGTCGTGCTCAAGGGTGGTATACCGTCGTGCTCAAGGGTCGTACCTTCGTGCTCAAGGGTCGTACCGTCGCACGAAATAGCCGTGCCGTAATCACCAGAAAACGTCCAGTGTATCTTTATCATGTGTGACTCTGGAGTGTAATTTCTTCCCTCACGACCAACACACAAACCACCAATGTAATAAGATAATCGCTTCATCCTCATCCTATACGACCATAAAATTCATCACAGCAAAATCAAAAAAGTAATTCTGACAATGGACACAAGGTCCTCTGTGTACACTCTACCTCCCATCAATGAAGCTTTGATTCCAAATGTAATTCCAGGTATCATTTCATTCGTGTAATTACATCGCACGCGTGTGGTGCCCCCTGCCATCTCATAGCCATTGTACACGACCCATTAAGACCATTCAATTACAATATAATTACTTCACCGGAGGCCATTAGCGTGGTAGATGACGACCCAACTACCCTGTTAATGGTAATCACGTCGCCTCTCTTGTATTGGTCCCACTTCCGTAATGTGCCTCTGTGTCAGTCAAGACGGTCATCACTTCCAGGACTCACTTCCAGGACTCACCGTCAGGGATTCCAGCGCTGGAAGCATCCGATGGAATCATATTCTTTTTTTCCAGTCTTGTCTTCAGTATTTATTACCATCTGTCTCAATAATCCCGTCTCCACTGTCCCTTCGGACAGTGTATGCTGTCTTGTAACTGTCTACATTGAATTCTCAACTATACATATATATATATATATATATATATATATATATATATATATATATATATATATATATATATATATATATATATATTATCTTTCATGTATCAGTGACCATTCCACACCATTTTTTTTTCGGTCTTGACACTAATTCTTTTCCATCACCAACATCATCTTCTGTAGATAAACATGAAACTTCCAGTGACACAGACCACCTTACCTGCAGCAGTTACGAGTCTGTGAACCACAGAAGCCACGGTTACCTGGATACACACACGCCCTGGGTGTATCAACCGTGTGAGGACACACTGTATGCAAGGCGTCACATGGCTATGTTTCATGGTACTGTAGTAGTAGTGAAGATGGTGTAGTATGGATGAGAAGAGTGTGGCCCATCCACGGAGAGGAACGGGGGAGGGTGGATGTGTTGGAAATGAAATGTCTGAGGACAATATGTGGTGTGAGGACGGATGGCTCGCGTAAGGAATGAGAGTGTAAGAAATGGGGTAGTAAGGTGAGTATGGTTGACAAGAGCTGAACAGGATGTGCTGAAGTGGTTTGGACATATGGAGAGGATGAGTGAAGAGTGGATAACTAAAGAGGATATTTGTGTCGGAACTGAAGGGTAAAAGAAAAGCGGGAACTATAAAGATGGAAGAATGGAGTGAGAGATGTTTTGGCTTGAATATGTAGGAAGGTGTGAGGTGTGCATGCGACAGAGCAAATTGGAGCGATGTGGTATACAGGGGGCGACGGGCTATAACAATGGACTGAACCAGGACTTACGAAACGGTCGGGGAAGATATAAAAAAAAAAGGCCTGTGGGGGCTGGTTGTGGAGAGGGGGTTGTGGCTTCTGTCATTGATCGAGTGTTACAAGCACCACTTCGCTACATAGGAACAGTGAACTAATATGAAATATATATATATATATATATATACAGATATATAGCTATATATGCAGATCCATATATCGTCATCTCCCAAGTGGTTCTTTAATAATAATCTCAGGACGTCGTGGCAATTCATCATGCACTCATAATGCAGAGTGAAGACTTTATTCCTCAACTTTCCTCGGACAATATACCTTTCTCTCCTCCGGCCTTTTACACCAGCATGGAACTTTCATTAAGGCGCCATCATCTTTTTCCAGCACAAACCTTTCTTTCAGGACCAGCCAGCCTTCCAGAGCGAGAATATGAGGAGGCTCTGGAAGCATGAAGGTCGCTGGAAGGACTGGATTTGATTACGTTAAAATGAGCCTTGCGTGTAAATAGGGTCCGTTGTATTGGCTGGGTCGACTGCATTAGCCGTGAAGGGAACTGCGAGGGAAGCTGGATGAAGGGTTAGCAGATGGAGAATAGTGGTAATGGAAAAGGATAGAGGTCGGTGGTGGAAGGCTAGACCACGTTAGAAGGTACAGGATAGGATAAGGATGGTGGACGAGGAAGTGCTTTGGCGAGGGTGGGTAGCACACATGGTGGGAGACCATCATGTTTAGGATGCTCTACACTGCTTTTAAAGTGAAGGCTTTTGGTGTTAGGGATTACGATCACAGTGCACGACAGTACGTTCCTTGAGAACGAAGTGCACGACGGCACCTTGCCTCGATGTGCCCCCTGCCAGAGCTGGGGCTTCCAGCGACCCTACACGGAGCCCCTTCCCTCCCCCTGGCCCAGAGCCTAGGCCAGCCCCCTGCCCTTAAACCTGATTGGTTGATTGGTCGTTTGGGCTTCAGGCATATCATCCGCCAGGGTCATTACGATCGTCAGCATCAAGCTACAACCCTCATCCACCAATCGACGAATTCTACAACACCTTCTTGTGGTTGTTAGATATAAATTCTGATTCTACATATGCTCTCATACCACTGCTAATGTTCTAAATCAATTCCAATTGCACGAGTTTCTTCAAATGATCCAGGACATAACAATAAAAATTCGTTGCACTGCGAAGTAATCACATAATCAATTGACTGGTCCAGCAGGGAAGTTAATCATCTAATAATCAATTGATCACAAGGACGTAGCTAGTAAGACGGCCGCTCCCCCCCCCCCAGGCTCTGAGAAATGAAGACAATAATATACATGACAGACTCATTCATTTATTCACGTCAGGGAACACACACCCCCAAGTACCCCATTTTCAACCTAAGCTCATACGCCGTCTACAAACATGAGTACTGTAATGGGTGCAAAAAAAAAAAAAATAGCACTTTGTGTCGTACACATATTTGCACAACGTTGGCTCTGCTAGTTACAAAGAAAATTAACGTTCCTGTAATTACAAACATTTAGCACTCTGCTTAGTACATAATGTAACACTCGGCTGGGTACAAAAATGAGCACTCTTCTCGGTACAAAATCCAGCATTCTGGTGGATACAAAAATTAGCTTCCTATCTGATACATAAAGATACATAATTGAGCTTCCTATCTGATACATAAAGATACATAAATCAGGATTCTTCTGTACACAAAAATATGCATTTTCTATGATATCACATCAGTCACTCACTGTCGACGACCTTATAAAAGACAGAACTATAGAAAATGGGAGGAACACCTCAATCCATTTTCTTCAAGAATCACCCAAACGTAAAAACTTGAGATGATATTTGGTCTTTAGTGAGACCATCGACTCTACTTAAGTTTCCCCTCACTCAAGTTTCCCCTTAACCAAGTTTCCCTTCCCTTAAGTTTCCCTTCAATCAATTTCCCCTCACTTAATTTCTCCCTCACACAAGTTTCTCCACTTGTTTCCCTCACTCAAGTTTCCCCTCACTTAAGTGTTCCCCTCACTCAAGTTTCCCCTCCCTTAAGTTTCCCCTCACTCAAGTTTCCCCTCACTTAAGATTTCCCCTCACTCAGGTTTCCCCTCACTGATATTTCCGTGTTTGGTTACGGCAGCAGACTGGAACGCTGGCCCACCCACCTCTCCGTTCCTAACACAACCCAGACCAACTGGTAAATAAAGTTACTAAATGTTTGGAAACCAGAATGAAGGTTTACTCTCATCTAATTATGAGATTTCTATTGCTTATCTTACTTTATCTGGTGCGTGGTTCTTGTTATTATTCTATCTACGAATAAAGTGTGTTCTATTTCATTGATTATCTAACTTTATTTCTTTCTTAGCTCTTGCAATATTTTTCCCCGTACGGAGAAAACGTGTTTTAAACTAGGTTGTTCATGAGCTCTGGGTAATCAATACTGTTTCCACGTGGACCACAGATTGAGAGAGTGAGTGTATGTGGCTTTTAGAATTCTCATCAACACCTCGTGATGAAGATGTTGTGAGACGAGAGTGTATGCAGGTGTTATGATAATGTTCAACAACACCTGATGAAGGTGTTGTGAGATTTCTCGGTTGTTGGATATTAAGCTTGGCGTCTATGACCTTAATAACCATCCACCCTGGTAGCGGTTGAGACGACATAACAACCCAGTCAATGACCAACCAAACAACCTCACCGTTTGATGAAGATGGTTGAGGCAATAATCCATATGTTTGGTGAAGGAAAAGTACTAACCCATGTTAGGATTTCTCTGGCCTATCAGTGAGGGCCATGTCCCTGGACATGGACGCCCCTGATAGGGTCATGAGGCCTGTCAGTGAGGGCCATGTCCCCGTAACGGACGCCCGTGGTAGGATAATGAGGCCTGTCAGTGAAGGCCATGCCCCTGGACATGGACGCCCCTGGGTTAACTCATGGTCAAGCTACAAGCTGTTGGGTGGCTAGGTCTGCCTACCACACCTGTGGTGGCGCTCTACCCCAGCCCGCGTTGGTGACCCCAGTTATCTACCAACAACAAGAACGATGATTTAGCCCCAACAACTCAGTCACACGTACCGGTCCTGATATTTCCATATACTGAGGTCATCAAGGAGATCTCTTACCACGAGAAAAAAATACCAAAAATTGCAGGGAATGATAAATAGTTCAAGGTATTATTTTGACCCCCCAAAAAACACTCCTTGTTATACAAATGAAATGTAATGAGACGCTTCTATATCTCTCCTCCCTTATTCTCTATACCGCATCTTTCTTCTTCCTTCATCCCATTACTAACCTTCCTTTCTCCTTATTCGTTATGCCTTCTGCTTCACCACTCTATATTTCTACCAATGATTCGTCCTAGATTTTCTCCTTCAACATCTATCCTGCAGACCATGGAATCGTCTTCCACCTCTCCATTTACTTCTTCTTCCTCTTCTTCTTTTTCTTCTTTCCCCCCTCGTCTCCTCCTCCTTCTCCTCTCCCTTTTTTCCTACTTCCTTTCCACCCTCCCCTCCTCCATCTCCTCCTCCCCACAGCAGTGTGGGATGGCATCGTCTTCCACCTCTCCATTTACTCCTTCTTCCTCTTCTTCTCTTTCTTCTTTCACCCCCCCCCCCCCCTCGTCTCCTCCTCCTTCTCCTCTCCCTTTTTTCCTCCTTCCTTTCCACCCTCCCCTCCTGCATCTCCTCCTCTCCCCACCACCACAGTGTGGGATGGGCCGCCCTCCGTCTTCTGCCGCTATTCATCGAAGAATCTTTTTTTCAAACGAGAGCTTTCCTCACAACGGAGGGAGGGCATCGCCACCACATTGTGAGGGAACGAGACGATGAGAGATTATGAGGGACATCTGTTATCTTCCCCCTGGAGGGATGGTGGGTCGTCTAGATTTGTGAGTTATATAATAACAGTTTAGTGTATCATATCTCACAAGCAGGTCTGTGAGTTATCATAAACATAAACCTTCGTATCTATCCATCTATCATCTATCAATCTATCTATCTATTTACCTATCTACATGAGAACGTTATCTGGGATGGCAAAACTGAGTATGTTTGAAGGGAATAGTGGTTCCAACAATGTTGTATGATTGCGAGGCGTGGGTTATAGATAGGGTTGTGCGGAGGAGGGTGGATGTGCTAGAAATGAGATGTTTCAGGACAATATGTGGTGTGAGGTGGCTCGATCGAGTAAGTAATGTAAGGGTAAGAGAGATGTGTGGTGATAAAAAAAGAGTGTGGTTATTTTCTTCGTCAGACGACTACACAAATGAAATAAATGTATTTTACTCCATTGTTCCTGGTCGTCTTACTCGTCCGTCTCCCTGCCTATCCAGCCACGTTAGCAAAATCACAAAAGACGTGAGTCCGTCCGATATAAAAAGAAAATGAAAAAAAAGGAGAAATGAATTAAAAGGTACAAAAATAATTGATAAAAAAATGAGGTTGGTCATAAATCTATGGGGGTCGTGTGACCTAGAGAGGCAGCTTCCCATCTGGCCTCGTACACATGGGGGTCGAGGGTGAGGTGGGGGGGTCGAGGGTGGGGAGGGGGTCGAGGATGAGAGGAGGGGAGGGGGTATCGAGGATGAGGGGGTCGAGGAGAGGCGTGGGAACATCTCTCTTTACTCTCCATTCTCGTGTATGTCTGGGACGCTTCGCTCCCTATTCTGGGACTTTTAGGGACACGCACACACCCCTCCCCTCCCCCCTTCCTTCCTTAATCCCACATGAGGGACGTGTATGGGGGGACGTTACTGCAGTCTATCTAGCGAGGGAAAAAGTAATCTATTTCGGTTGAGGCGTGAGGAGAAACCTGAGGGTAATGAAAGGATCATCAAAACAGTCATATATATTACCCACGTCAGCTGGGGAGATGAGGCCAACCCAAGCTATTAACACCTGGGTGGATCTGCCTCACCCTCCCTCCCCTCCTGACCTCCATCCCTTCTGACCTCCCTCACTCCCTCCCGACCTCCCTCCTGACCTCCAGGCCTACTACAACCCCCGCCCCTCCCCCCCATCACCATCATGTAATGGGTCGAGTTGAGAGGCCCTGACGCGAAGAGAGAGAGAGAGAGAGAGAGAGAGAGAGAGAGAGAGAGAGAGAGAGAGAGAGAGAGAGAGAGAGAGACTAACTAACCTAACTGTTAATGATGGAACTAGGTGATTCTAATGTACCCACTTTTCCACTACCTCAGAGCTTGACACAGCCCTTGACCCAGTAGGGCAAGACTATGTCCCAAGGGAAAGATGAGGTTACACGTGCAATCATTAGAATTATCGGTCACGGTAACAGAGTACAAAACCTTTGAACCCCTACAAGTTACAGTGATACAGTGACGAACATATGCCTATGATTACAGACTCAAACGCTATTTATGGTCTTATAAGATTACCTCAGAAAGAACATGACCAAAACAAGCTTAAAGACTAATGGTTGTTGACGTTAGCTTGGGTTATGTAAGAGGGATCTGCTGAGAATATATGTGTGTGTGTGTGTGTGTGTGTGTGTGTGTGTGTGTGTGTGTGTGTGTGTGTGTGTGTGTGTGTGTGTGTGTCCACAAATAGGATGTGTGGGAACTCTAAGGATGTTATGGCTCGACCCCTACACACTAAGGGCTAAAGATAACCATAGCAGTTTACTTATGTTACTGATGCTGTAGCGACGACTCGTAAACTTTCTCATCACCAGATGAGGAACAACAGCTCACACATCCTGCTACGATATGTACTTGATATGTACACATCACTGAGCACACATGCGACTCTTTCCACACAGGGCAAGACGTGGTGGTGGGTCGGGTGGTGTGTCATTCATACTGCTTTCCTCCACGTACATAAGAAGTCTCTTAACTTGACATTGTTGTTAAATGGTCAATAATTGTGTGACGTATTCAACGACTGTGGCCCAAGTTGTGAACTTGGCTAGGCAGGGACGACAGAGGCAAGCCTACCACGACCGGCAGGGACGACAGAGGCAAGCCTACCACGACCGGCAGGGACGACAGAGGCAACCCTACCACGACCGGCAGGGACGACAGAGGCAACCCTACCACGACCGGCAGAGACGGCAGAGTGAGCATCTTAGCCCTAAGTTAGCTTCGTGCCCCTCAAGTTAGCCTCATTCCTTCTCAAGTTTGTATTCTTACCCTCATAGTTAGACTCCGTTATCTCCAAGTTAGCTTTATTACCTTTCAAGTTAGCGTCTTTTATCCCTAACTTAACTTTCTTGCCCTCCAAGTTAGCGTCCATCAACCCCAAACTTAACTCTCATACCTTAAAGTTACCGTCCTTTATCCCCAACTTAGCTTTCCTAACTTCCAATTTAGCGTCCCCAGAATACCAAACTTGTCCCTCAAGTTAGCTGGACTCGCAGATATCACACAAAGCTAGCCAGCTAAGTCCACTGGGGTTCTATAAAGTTAGCTTTCCTAACCTAGCTAATACTCTAGCATCTAGCATGGTTCAGCACAGCCCTACAGCACAGCCCTACAACACAGCCCTACAGCACGGTCCTACAGCACAGCACTACAGCACAGCCCTACAGCACAGCCCTATAGCACAGCCCTACAGCACAGCCCTACAGCACGACCCTACAACACAGCCCTACAGCACAGCCCTACAGCACGACCCTACAACACAGCCCTACAGCACAGCCCTACAGCACAGCCCTACAGCACGGCCCTACAGCACAGCCCTACAGCACAGCCCTACAGCACAGCCCTATAGCACAGCCCTACAGCACAGCCCTACAGCACGACCCTACAGCACAGCCCTACAGCACAGCCCTACAGCACAGCCCTACAGCACAGCCCTACAGCACAGCCCTACAGCACAGCCCTACAGCACAGCCCTACAGCACAGCCCTACAACACGGACTTAGAATACGACTGTCTGACTTATGACCTGGCCCCTTGACCCCCTCAACCCACAAGCATCATATACAATCCTAGAGATGTAACGTCTCATCTTCCTCTCTAGATTTTCCTAGAATTCTAGCAATTTACACCCTAGCCAGCCTATCTATGTAACACCCTGGCTACGAGGCACTTTACCCTCTTAGGCTCTCATCAATAAGTAATAAGAAATCACACAGCCCCGACATTACTCCATTACCATATTCAAATATCCCGTCAATACTTTAACATTCAGACAGACATCAATATGCCAACAATCCAGCGATCCTGAATATTTGAAAGCGGTAGAATATTCGAATATCCCAAACCAGAGTATTGAAGACTAAATCCTTACAGATGATTAAAAAAAAAAAAAAACAGTACAGGTTATTATGATTTCACAGCCGTTTTCAAATCTCGGTAGACGGAAACAGTAATCTACTTATATATATATATATATATATATATATATATATATATATATATATATATATATATATATATATATATATATCCCTAGTCTGAGCAGGTATCTATTTTATCGAGCAACCACTAGGTTAGGATGAACAGCTGGGTTGACTGTGGGATCGACTACCGCAAACCAGGATTCGAACCTATACCATTTTCGACCCTGGGCGGCCTCGTGTGAATGCATCATGGTCGGGGACGTTAACCGATACACCACGGGAGTCAAATCTACCATTTGACCAAACGTAATTTTTCCCCACTTCCTCTCACTCACTCGTTCACCCTACAACTCATTTTCAAACCATCTCACCTCAGTGTTGTCATAACATCAACAAGTCAAGCGGAGACCCACATCCTCTATTCTCGACTGGAAACATAACATATGGATAACAACAGAATCTACCCCCCCCCCCCCCCCCCACTACCAGTCCCTGGGTTTTTATAGATGTATTATCATCAATTTCCTTGCGAATATCTATTCTACGTAAACAAGAGCCTCATTCAACCCTGTGCACTGGACCACTACTCCCAGTGTCAACTCTTATTATCTTTTTCTCAGATATTATATGCAAAAACCTAATTCCTTTTTTGCTATCTGAAAGCAGATGTGTTTTTGGAAATAATACATGACTTACAGAAAATGTTAGTAAAAAAGCGGATTAATAGATTTTGTTTTTAATTCTACCGAAGTAATTTAGATATTTTAGTTAAAGTGGGTAAGAGTACACAGTAAAAATCCAATTCTCCTTTTCCCATTTTCTTCTGTAAGTATGGTAATGAAGAGTGGTAGTGGAAGGGAAGGTTTTAATGGGGTGTGGCTGATGGATGGGTGGATGGGGCATGAGGCCTCATCTGGGAAATGGGAAACCATCACCCATCTGCCCGTGATGGGCAGATGGGTGATGGGGTGAATAGAATGCGATATAAAATGCTGAGTTAATGACATATATGGGTGGATTACATGTGACGAATTGATGGGTTATGGGTAGTTTACATAGATCCTAGAGATGGGTAACTCAAGTGTGATGAAGAAACAGATAATGGGTGATTAACATATATGGATGTGGGTGATGGGTGGATGATATGTGACGCAGTGTGGGTGATGGGGCATTCGGTTTTCGATGTGTTGTATGGCCACGTAGAACATGGGATGTACCGTGTACAGAGAGGTCGAAATGTGACATCGAAGTCCGAGACAAAGGAATGGGAGGGAATGGGGTAGATATCTGATATAGTCCTGGGTCTAATGAACATGGAGTGTGGTGAAGAACATGGTGTGGGTAGGGGGACTAAGGTGAGGCGTGAGGGGTGTCTGATATATATATGTGGTAGATGATGTAGAAAATAGGAGGTGGCACAAGAAAGGTGACGAGAGAGTGAGAGAGAGAGAGAGAGAGAGAGAGAGAGAGAGAGAGAGAGAGAGAGAGAGAGAGAGAGAGAGAGAGAGAGAGACTTTCCTAGATGGTTAATGACATAAGGAAGTAGATGACATCTAGCTCCACTGACCTACAAGACGAGAGTTAAGGACGGGGAAAGAAGGGAAAGTAGCAAGTTATCAGAGTCGAAAAAAAAAAAGAAATTCAATCATGATTCTTCTTGGTGATTTATAAAGGGGGGTTGGGGTGGGGTTGGGGGTGGATAATGGGTTTGGGGATGACACAGAAGATGGGGGGAGGGAGGTCAGTAATAAAAAGGTTTACAAAGGAATTCAAATGGCTTAGAGATGATTGGGTTTAAACGGGACTGTACGAGACAGTGTGAGGGATCAGACACTGGGAGCTGTGTGGGAGGAATACAGAAGCATTCACATGTGTTCTCGAGGAATACCAGTGAACTTTACATGCTTTATGTTATGTTATGTTATGTTATGTTATGTTATGTTATGTTCATAAGGTCAATAACGCATCGAGAAACATAGAAGGTAGGTGAAAGGTCAGAAGGACATAAGCAATGAAGAAATAACGAGAGAAATGAGTGAGTGAGATTTGTGAAAAGACTTGTGAGAATATGAGGACACGTGTGAGGGACTCACAAGGAAGTGTGAGGAAGGACATGAGGTGATGCAGTGAGGGAATATTAATAATTTCACAGTAACTACAGACGTTGGAAAGATGAGATGTGAGTGTTAAGAGCTTCGAAGGTATATCATATAGGGATATTGAAGCGTATGAGGGAATGTGAGGTCATGAGGAGGAAGGAGGAAGACTCGTTAGACGTTGGGTCATCGTGAGGTCATGCATGAGTGCGATGACGAGGGAATCCAGCATTGTGGTCAGGACGTGACGCAGAGATAAGGAGGTTGTGAGGCCACAAATGAGGACCTGATAACTGGGGAGGGAGGTTCAGGGCGGGCATGAAGGTCTACGTAAACGGGTCGTTCATGTAGAGGTCAAGGGTTAAAGTGAGGTCACGTAATGTGACGACACGTGAAGGTTGAAAATACTGCAGCGAAGCGGCCCACTGAACCGACCCTAATGACGCTCATCTCGTGGGTTCAGCAAGGAACAATGACCTCTACTGACTCAACCAAGAAAATGGATGAAGAAAACACTACAGCTTGGAAATATTAAGTTCTCTAACCTGCATAGTAGCGAGGGTGATGGATGTGAGCGAGTGAGGCCATTTCTTCGTCTGTTCCTGACGCTACCTCGCTCACTGTGGCAATCTGATATACCATTAGGAGGACAGACACGTCAAAGAACTCCTCACTCCAAAGGAGCCTACACGTCCCTGCTACTGAAAGTAGCGTAGCCTCGGGCTACACCAGCCTTAAGCAAGGTCATGGGTAACACCAGAACTCTTCTTCACAGAAAATCATCCAAACGTAAACAACTGTACGTATGTCAAAACAAATTGAACATATCAAGTCTGTACCACCATCCACTCTACACCACGTTTTCTGTGAACCTGTGGAGTCTTAATAGAGTATGTCTTGCGTGTTGTCTTCATCACAAACATATTACTCCTGAACAAAGTTATGGCCATGAGTTTTTTTCCTTAATCTCTGTATCTGTCAGTTAAGTGATGTGTCTATATCCCCATGTGCACAGTAAATATTTGGTTTGCGGTAAGACACACACACACACACACACACACACACACACACACACACACACACACACACACACACACTGTGCAGTGCATTTTCTTTTATTCTCTTTTTTTCTGCGTTTTTCCTCAAACGCAAAATCATTATACACAATGAAACCACAAGGTAATGTTACTCTGGGATGAAGTGAATAAAAATTATTCATTTGAGAAGAGGTCGGTCAACACCCGCATCTCCCGCCCTTATCATAGAGGATGGTTATGTAAGACACAAGGCAGAGAAGAAAACGTGTAGTGGGTGAATTAGGGTTTGGGGGCGCGGGGGGCGGGGTTGGTTGGGGGAGTAAGGGGGGTATAGGGGGGGGATGAATTAGGGATACAGATGGGAGGGTAGAGGAAGAAGGGGGGAAGAGGGGGGGAGGATCTTGATGGGGGGGAAGGGGGGAGGATCTTGAAGGAGGGGAGGGGCATGGAGGGATGTGTGTGTGTGGGGGGGGGTTGTGTAGTGGGGGATATATATATATATAAGACTTTTGTTGTGAGTACCAGCCTGGGACACTACACAAACCCAGCTGCCCCCCCCCCCTCCCCCTCCCCTTCCCACAAGACGGGACAATACCGTCTGGGACGCGTCCGAAGCGGATGACGTCCAGCCATCCTGAAGGATCTTGGTACATCCTTCACCTCCAGTCCCATATTCCTCCTTCTTCTTCCAGCCCTGGGGGTGCAGGGGGGGGGAAAGGGGGTTCTGGGGGGGTGTTTCAGGACTCTGCCAAGCCAGGAGGGGGCGGCTTCAGGAGGGGGGTGAGGGGTGAGGGGATAAGCACAGGATTGTGGCCATGACGAAGGTTTTCCAGGGGTCTGGTCACAGGACGAGGGCGTGGAGGGAGGGGACCACGAGGGGGCGCGTAATAGACCGAGAAATGGTGGCTCGGTCCGTCATACGAGGAGGAGGGGGGTGGGGGGTGGCGATGGTGGGGGGAGGGGGGGGGGCTGATGCTGCTGGCTGGCGGGCTGGCGGGGGCGCGGGAGGCGAGGGGGGAAGGGGGGGAGGGGGAGGGGGCGTGCTTAGGTGTGGCTGAGGGCGTGGTGAAGCAGAGGGAGAGGCGTGGTGGTAGAAGACACGTGAAAAGGCAGAAGAAATGTCTATCCCTCATGCATCTCTTCCTTGCCCATGTGGTCATGTGTTACACTTGGTAGTGTGTCAACACGTGTGTCATGCACGTGGCATGTGTCATAACGCGTGTCATGCACGTGGCAATAACGTGTGTCATGCACGTGGCATAACCCAGGCCCACCTCCCTCTCGCACGGGGAAGGAGGCAAGTCACCCTTCTCCCGTCATACACCCACTGTGTCCTCTACACTTGCCTCCACCTACACACTAGAGACTTCCCCTTCGCCTTTATCAACACTGAGAAGTTTTACCCATGTACATCCACACAGATCAAGATTTTGAAACTAAAAACTAAAAAATAACAAATCTAGCTATGGTTACAGTATAGAGAAGGAATGTATATGGATACATTCATGGAATTCGATGGACATTGACACCTCTCCTCAGCTACGTCTTGAACAATACATGAATTCCTAACCACAGTGACATATCCTTAATGCCTCACTCTATCCAAATTCACCCTTATCAACGATAGTATATCATGATATACCCAGTTACTCTATACCTTCACCATAAGCAGTATAACAGCGTATATAACCAGTATGATATAACAGCGTATAGGACTACGTATATATATATCTGGGATACATGGTCGCCATGGAAGTCATGTACAATAACAGTTACGTTTACCATTTAACCTTCAACTGGTTTCCCGGAGTGCTTGACCACGCCCAATGTGGTTCTTTAGATCGACAGAACGACCCCCTTTTGACCTGATCCCATCACGAGTCAAGTCAAAGGTCAGGTCATCCTACCCAAGGGTCGTGTTGTCGTGCACTAGGGTCGTACCCATCTACATAAGGGGTCAAAGAATAATATTCTAAAAGTTCCAAAGTAAAAGTTTTCTTTTTTGGAGCGTTGTGGTTCTCTGTGGTAAAGTTCTCGCGTTCAAATACATCTTGCACTCCCTTACTACAGCTGTATAGACGTCTACAGTTATGACCTACGACATAATACATCCACTCGTGCCACAAGTTAACAAATGGTTACTATATAAAGAGAAAGTTGATCTTCATATTCATTTAACGTACAGAACTTTCACTGTTTACACCAGCTATCTGTAAGCATGATAAGGGACGTGATCAACCCAAGTAGATGATTGGAATCTACGACAGTGGAGTTACATCCTACCCTCGCGGTACAACACCATACGGCTAAAGGCATTGAATTCCTTTTAAGATTCTTCAGTCGTTTACCTTGGTCTGTCACGTCGGCGTGTCCTATGACATTATTCCCTGATGCTGGACGGGGACGGTCCAATTGGCGTCAAGAGTTTGTGGCAGCCCAAGGCCTGACGTGTCTTCTTTTTCTTAACAATGATAACAGATAGACGTGTTGGGGAATGTGACTACCATGTGCCTCTATATGTGGGGTTTATAGCTCGCTCTGTGTGGTCTGTGGAGGGCGAGGGAGACTTTACACTCAGCTCCCAACTCTGGTTTACAGTAGGAGACATCTTCTACGATGTCTTTGTAGAGATTACAAGCAACATACTTGGTGATAATGATGTACGTCTGTCTGTGAACTGATTCAGGTTATAAAATGGCCCAAACTCAGTGTAAACTCTTAGAGAAGCGAGTCAATAGCAAAGACAATGGGTCTAAAATGTTTACACTGAGGGCCAAACATATCTACATACATGAAACTAACCAAGGGAATCATCGCCCGATCTAAAGTATAATAAATGTTATGTTAACAGCTTAAAAAGTATCGCTACTACGAAATACAACGAGGTTTCTGACTCCTATACTCTCTATAACACCTCTCATCACAGGTTGAGAATATTATGATTATTGGTATAAGAGTTCGCCTAGAAATAGAAAGGATACAGTGGTATTAGATTCCACTAAGAAGCACAGAAATAGTGTTAAGGACGTGTTGGCGATCGTCTTTTGCCTCACGAAGTATACCCCTGGGGCTTTACATCTATACTTTGAGCCGACTCTTTCATCCTAGATCAAACCAGTGATCAACAATGACACATATGATCTTTACGAAGGTCAATAAGTCGACCAATGGTCAGGTCCACAGTGGGGGATGGTGAGTGAGTGTGGCAAAGCATGGACAAAGAAAGACCAGTGGATACTCACCTGCAGGATGCCACTACGTCTGCCTACAGACATAACTGACCGTCTACATCAAGTACAACCTATCTAGCGGACCTGGTGTACAGGAGGGTGAGGAGGGGGATAAGAACATAGTGTACGGCAGTGTAATTAATTACCAACTTGTAAAGTACAGGGAGGGAGCTGTGTACTCGTGGGGGACCCCGTCTCATCTCTTTTAAACTTTCCCTACTATCATAACTTTCAAAGTTTTGTATGATGTTCACATTCACGGTTTTATAATTCAGTTTATTCCGCTCATCCATTATTTTTATACTACAAAACTACTTCTAGATTATTTAGTATCTAACAAGTTTCTTAAGTTTACTTTATAGTTTCTGAATCTTCCAGTATATATGTGTACTGTACTGTATGGTGAGGGAGTTCTACATTCGTATGTGTGTGTGTGTGTGTGTGTGTGTGTGTGTGTGTGTGTGTGTGTGTGTGTGTGTGTGTGTGTGTGGCAAAGAGCGTTGGAATGTGGCCTGAGAGAGAGAGAGAGAGAGAGAGAGAGAGAGAGAGAGAGAGAGAGAGAGAGAGAGAGAGAGAGAGAGAGAGAGAGAGAGAGCATAATATTATAGAGACAGCCTCGGAGCAGACTTGAAGCCGTGATACATATATCTGTGGAGGAGCATTGGCTCAGAGCGTGTGGTATGGCGCTGTACACGCGGAGCATTTGGGTCGCTACCTGCAGGGAGCATGGAGGGCTACGTGCACAGCTCTAAGGGAGGAGACGTTGCACAGGGAGGGAGAAGTGCTATACCCCCCCTGATGAGGGTGGCATGTCCTGGGGAGGACGTGGTATGCGTCATGCGTAAGGAGGGTACGCTCCCTGGAGGAGGGGCGTGTTGATAAGCGTGGAGGAGGCGCGGTCTTCACAATGTGTGGCGCGGCTCAGGGTGGGTGTGTGTGGGTAAGGAGCGTGTCTGCGCGGTGGAGGGGAGGCGAAAAGCGGCTATAAGACAATATAAACTACACATCAGGAGGAATAGACTTAAGATAACAGGGTTTGCTGAGGTGATGGACAGAGCGGCACAGGGTATGGAAGGAAGGGAGGGAGAGGAGACAGAAAAGACGACAATACAGGGAGACAATGGAAGGGAGGTTGAGAACAAGGAATTAAATACAAGGGAGAGAATGATTCTGGTCATCAACTGGACCAAGACGCCCTTAGGATCATCTAATACACTGATCTGAACGACTCTGGAACACGACAGGGCGACCCTTGCCTGCATCCCACACTGGAGCACGACAGGGCGACCCTTGCGTGTATCCCACACGCTGGGCTTTCGAGGACAGATGTAGGTGTGATAACGGTCAGTCCTCGTGTGAACTGTCGCCTCACACAAACTACGGGAAGCGAGAAATGAAAGAAGAATCTGATTCCAAATGTCAGTGATAAAAAAGGATGAAAAAGGAAGACATACAAGTTGTAGCATTTATAGCAGGAAAAATGATGATGATGATGATGATGATGATAATGATGATGATGATGATGATGATAATGATGATGATAATAATAATGATGAAGACGGTGATGATATGATTATGATGATAATAATGATGATAATGATAGTGATGATTATAATGATGATGATTATGATGATAATAATGATGACGATGATTATGATGATGATGACGTTGATCATAATGATGATAACGTATCACAAGGACTCTTGCGTCCCACAAGAATATACCTATTCAAGTCTCTAAACGAAATACCGTCTTACAGTTCCCCCGTGAGGTATACATAGAGAGAGAGAGAGAGAGAGAGAGAGAGAGAGAGAGAGAGAGAGAGAGAGAGAGAGAGAGAGAGAGAGAGAGAGTGTTAGTAATAACTTCACGTCTTACTATAACTGACCATAATCGACCTCTGATTTGAGGACATGGTCGCTTCCCTGACATGCAAACACTCGTGGCTTCACCACAAGACACATCACACAGTAAGAACGACTTCAAAAAAAAATATATATATAGGGGGACAGGATTGATGGCGCCTACATGGTCCTGCTTCTTCCCAGAGCCAAACATACACGTAAATCTTTTTAAGATCGGCGACTTGAGGACAAGGAAAAGGGAAACGGACTTGATACTATGATAGTCAGAGAACCAATCTTTGAATCCTATTTGACGGAAGTTTGACATCAAATTAGATATGGTATTAATGTGTCCTGGCATATGTGAACTCTACACTAACTTCAGAACTTCCTCTTTATCTATATGGAAACATTGGCATGTCTTATTTAAGTTGTGGAGACTTAAGTTATGACGTATCATCGTACAGACATATCAACCGCGAAGATGTAATCTAGTGTAAATAGAATAATGTCATCCAGCACAGTTAAGTGGTATTTTGATGTTGTTTATACAAAACACATGAGTTTAATGTCGTCATTGTATGGGACATTCACATCACAGATCTCGAACATCAACATCACCACTAGGAAGAGATGTTTATACAATTTGTCTCTATCAAATCCTCGTCTTCTTATCTGTGTCAAATAGCATTACTGAATTTGCATCTAGTGTTGGATACATGCACTCATACTGTCCCACACAGTTTGGAAACACTGTGAGTTTTTAATGACGATGAATGTCGGTGAATCTTATTTCAGAGACATAGCGGCCTATCTGCACCATAGTAGCTGGTCAGTAGCCACACACACACACACACACACACACACACACACACACACATACACAACACACAGACACACATACACACACGCCCACACACGCCCAAGCAACGAAACCTGGTTACCGCGACATCAACTGGTCTTAAAAGAGAGGAGTGTGCCGTCAGTGTAGCCTCTACACACTTGGGGTAAAATACGGTAAAAGCCGAGACGAAAACGGAAATTGTTTTTCTGTGGAGGTTGGCGGCCGAGAGAGAGAGAGGGGAAAAAAAAAAGAGAAAAAGAAAAGGGGAAGATGGGTGGTTGAGCTGACCTCGACGTGAGGTGAATTCCTTGAGAGGCGCACCTTCCCCTCCCTTACCCCGACCTCCCTGCGCCTCTTTGCGCCTCTCTCTCTCTCTCTCTCTCTCTCTCTCTCTCTCTCTCTCTCTCTCTCTCTCTCTCTCTCTCTCTCTCTCTCTCTCAACAGCCAAAACAAGACGACATTTACGAAGTGATCAAGTACAATCGTCGAGATCAGGTCGGCCGGTACTTTACGTACGTAGATTTTATCAACACCTGGAATGATACGACGAGTATATAATGTAGTGGACAGGAAGGGTTGTGATGAAGAGTCTACAACAACAGTAAAGTAGATGGAGTCTCCACCATAACAGTTGTAGGGAAGGTCCCTCCTCCATCTCTCTCTCTCTCTCTCTCTCTCTCTCTCTCTCTCTCTCTCTCTCTCTCTCTCTCTTTCTTTCTCTTTCCCTCCAAAAGCGTTTTCTTCCCCACCTCTGGACCATGTCTCCTCCAGGAGGAGATAATTCAACTTCTTTAACGACAACTACGTCCTCGGCGATACGACAATGTCGCAGGATCATATGTATTATTTTTCCCTCCTTCTTCTTCCCTTTCACAACAATGGTGCTTTATTACATGACTGAGAGACGTTTTATATCGCTGGTGATTCTAGCTTAATCAAGGATATTGTGGACGATAGACGGACAGGATTCACTCCCGCGTCACTTTCAGAGCGAGAGTGTATCATTATCAAAAGATTATTAACCTCAACACATAAAAACATTCTGTTAGATGAATCTCCCACCACGGCCCGCCCCCTCCTCGCTAACAACCATTTCCTGGTTCCCCTGACGCCATTATGGATGGTACTCGCACCCGTGTGAAGTCGAACCCACGTTAACTGAACAGTTTGTATCATCCTTCATGTGCCTCCAGTGAAGGATGACATGAGCAACATAAAGTAGGCCCCAGATAAATGCCTTTCCTTTATGGAACAATGATATCTGAAATCATTCTCACCTTTACTGTTGATAACTGATCATTTCTAATGAGATGGAACAGTTTATGATGATGGAACTCCTTCCCATCCATCCCATTTCTAGAGAGCTCCTCTGACGTAATGTGTGTGTGTGTGTGTGTGTGTGTGTGTGTGTGTGTGTGTGTGTGTGTGTCTGTGTGTGTGTCACATTTGATTTCTTCCTGTATAACGATATATGGAGATTGAACCTCCTGTTTGACTCGCCCCAACTCGTTTCTCTTCTCGAGACGAGTGTTTCCATCACACAACTGAAACATTTTACTTTGTAATTGGTTTTTGAGGATATTAAGCTGGCCAGTCTGTGAGTGGCCCAGTGTTACTGGGGTGTTGACGTAAGGAAAGTTATGTCTATACCCTGTCCATGATGAACACTTCCTACTAACACACAAACACCAATCTGAGGGCTCCCGGTTCGAATCCCGGGCAGAGTGGCCGTCTCAAAGGTAACCCAGCTGTTCATCCAACCCTTTAGGGCTGCTTGAGGAATGGTCATCTTGTAGAAGGTGGGGTGTGTACGTTTGATTACATACATAAAATTGAGAAACAGACAAGCGAGTGTTAAAGACGCTCTCAGTCATACGTAAACAGTATTTACACACATGACGGAGTTTCTTATCAATAAACACTTCGCCACCATCTACCAGAGACAACCCAACCCTGGCGCCACCTGGAGCCACCCAACCTGCTTGCCACCTCCCCTCATTTCCAGACTCACTGAAGGAATCTGAAGTCACCAGATGGTTAGTAAGCGTAAGGGTGGAGTGGGTCTCTTCATACACCTACTGACCTACAAGGAATTCTCAGTCGAACTAACCTACTCCATCAAAAATGCTTCCCTTTAGTAGACAGAATGACTTACTGATTGGTAAACGCCATAGTCCCTCTCCTTCCAATCCCTCCATTCCTTTAAACTCCCTTCCTTTCGCTTCTCTTCCTCACCTTGCTCCATCATATCTAGATTCCCCTCTGGCCGATCTATCTCCGTGGTTGCTGAGGGATTAGTTTTTCCCTCTTCCTCCATCAACATCGGTGTCCCTCGAGGTTCTGTCCTGTCTCCGACACTTCTTTTCATCAACGATTTCCTTTCTTCTACAAATAACCAAATGCACTTATAGGCTAACGATTCGACACTGTATTCCTCCACATCCTTCAATTCTGCTCCTTCTTCTCTCACTCGATCTGCACCATCTCGTCTCAACACAACTCCCTCAATAAACTCAGACTTGAACAGGATTTTTTCAGTGAGGTAGACGAAATGTGGTTACGTTCAATGCCTCCAAGACCCAGTTTCTGCCCATCTCTCTATTCAGCATTCCTCACAACTTTCCTCTCACCTGGACTAGTGGCTGAGCTGGATGAAGCATCTCATAGCCCTCATTTCCAGCTGCCGCCACAACATTCCTCATCGACTCAAGACACTGGGTCAGCCCTGCACCTGAACTTAAGAACATTGATACAACCTCCATCAATTTCCAAACTCACACCAGCCTCCCACTTCTGGCCTCCAGTCTCTGAGAAACAAGACGCAGATCTGTCATCGTCGCTCAACACACTGTCCCTCTCAACACCCGACTCAGCTAACTCCTGTACCTCATCCAATCGAGACGAAGACACGAGAGTTCCTTGGTGGCATCCTACTACACCAGCCACTCGAGATCCCCCGTCCCTCGGGAGCAGGTCGGTTGTGCGGTATCATACAAGCTCACACAGTCTGCTCCTCCAAGCAGAGGTCCATTTGAATTAGACTTGGTTATTTGTAGAAGAAAATATCGATAAAAAGGAGAAGGAACGTCGGAGACAAGAGAGAACCTTGAGGGACACCGATGTTGATGAAGAAAGAGACAGATCATACATCACCATTAATGTATTGCTGTACCCAGACCTAGGCTAACATCCCTTCTTCTATCAACCTCTGC
>NC_092241.1:8829568-8839568 GCF_036320965.1 Panulirus ornatus | reverse complement strand
CGCTGTCTGTGTTGACAGCTGGCACTTTGTCTGTCGCCAGCTGGCGCTGTCTGTGTTGACAGCTGGCACTTTCTCTGTCGCCAGCTGGCACTGTCTGTGTTGACAGCTGGCACTTTCTCTGTCGGCAGCTGACACTGTCTGTGTTGACAGCTGGCACTTTCTCTGTCGCCAGCTGGCGCTGTCTATGTCGACAGCTGGCACTTTCTCTGTCGGCAGCTGGCGCTGTCTGTGTTGACAGCTGGCACTGTCTGTGTCGCCAGCTGGCGTTTCAGATGGGCTGACAGTGTCACAAACATACGTACACATGTCCTTGTTGTTGTTGTTGTTGTTGTGCTGTGTTGTTGTTGTCGTGTTGTTGTTGTTGTGTTGTTGTTGTCGTGTTGTTGTTGTTGTGTTGTAGTTGTCGTGTTGTTGTTGTTGTGTTGTAGTTGTCGTGTTGTTGTTGTTGTGTTGTTGTCGTGTTGTTGTTGTTGTGTTGTAGCTGTCGTGTTGTTGTTGTTGTGTTGTTGTCGTGTTGTTGTTGTTGTTGTTGTGTTGTTGTCGTGTTGTTGTTGTTGCTGTTGTTGTTGCTGTTTTTGTGTTGTGTTGTCGTTGTGCTCTTATTGTGTTGTTATGTTTTGTTTTTGTTATTGTGTTGTTGTTTTGTTGATGTTCTGTTGTTGTTGTGTTGTGTTGTTATGTTCTTGTGTTGTTGTTGTTGTGTTGTTATGTTCTTGTGTTGTTGTTGTTGTGTTGTGTTGTTATGTTCTTGTGTTGTTGTTGTTGTGTTGTTATGTTCTTGTGTCGTTGTTGTTGTGTTGTGTAATTTTGTTGTTATTGTGTTGTGTTGTTGTTGTGTTGTTTTTGTGTTGTTATTGTTGTTGTTGTTCTTGTTGTTGTCGTCAGCGTGGAGACAGCGCTACACAACACGTGGTCGGCCGCCTCCGCCGCCGCCGCGAAAATTGCGGCTTGGCATCTGTGCCGCAGGCGGCGGCGGCGGCGGCTGCGGTGGTGGTGAGTCATGCGTGCGGCCAGGACGGTGGTGACCTTTGTCCTGCCCTCACCCCGCACCAACCCACCAATGACAACGCTTGGCGGCAAAAACCGACCAATCACGAAGCGTCACGGTTAACACCGGACCAATGGCGACGCTTGGCGGCAAAAACCGACCAATCACGAGGCGTCACGGTTAAAACCGGACCAATAGCGGCGCTTCCCGCCACGCAGGGTGACTCGGTCCTCCCATTGATGGCTTCGACCGTGGCCTGGGATAACGCCACCTCCCTCCCGGGCGCCATTACCGTCCCAAGCTTGGGATATCTGACACACAAAAAATATCCCGAGACATTTAAAAGGACTACCAGCCAGCCAGCCAGCGGCGGCGCCGCATGCGGGGGCGGCGGCGGCGAGGGCGCGGCTCCTGGACGCGATCGCCCGCCGGCTGCGGGAGGGAGGGAGGGAGGGAAGGAGGGAGGGAGGGAGGGATGGAGGGAGGGAGGGAGGGAGGGATGGAGGGAGGGAGGGTGTTGGGGCCATCGCTGATGCGTTGACCTTGAGGCACGGAGCAGTAACCAACCCTCAGACGTAATTCTTTTTTTTTTCTTTTCGGTGAATCAACCCGGAGACGAACCAGGCCCCCCCTCCCCCCCACCCACCCCGTCTGCTTGCTTGCTTGCTTGCTTACCTGTCTGCTTGCTTACGTGTCTGCTTGCTTGCTTACGTGTCTGCTTGCTTGCTTACGTGTCTGCTGGCATGTCTGCTTGCTTGCTTACGTGTCTGCTGGCATGTTGCTTGCTTGCTTACGTGTCTGCTGGCTTACGTGTCTGCTGGCATGTCTGTTTGCTTGCTTACATGTCTGCTTGCTTACGTATCTGCTTGCTTACGTCTTACGTATCTGCTTGCTTACGTGTCTGCTTGCTTACGTGTCTGCTGGCATGTCTGCTTGCTTGCTTACATGTCTGCTTGCTTACGTGTCTGCTGGCATGTCTGCTTGCTTGCTTACATGTCTGCTTGCTTACGTATCTGCTTGCTTACGTATCTGCTTGCTTACGTGTCTGCTTGCTTACGTGTCTGCTTGCTTACGTGTCTGCTGGCGTGTCTGCTTGCTTGCTTACGTGTCTGCTTGCTTGCTTACGTGTCTGCTGGCATGTCTGCTTGCTTGCTTACATGTCTGCTTGCTTACGTATCTGCTTGCTTACGTATCTGCTTGCTTACGTGTCTGCTTGCTTACGTGTCTGCTGGCGTGTTTGCTTGCTTGCTTACGTGTCTGCTGGCTTGTCTGCTTGCTTGCTTACGTGTCTGCTTGCTGGAACCTCGCTGTGTCTTCAGGCAACTAAGTGTACACAACCCCTCCTCCTCCTCCACTCCACCTTATCTATGCTATAGTTCCTCCCTCGTCTTCTCCCTCCTCTCTCTCCCTTCCCTCTCTCCCTCCTTCTCCTCCTCCTCCCTCCTCCTCCTACCTCCTCCTCCTCCTCTCCCTCCTCCTTTTCCTCCTCCTCTCCCTCCTCATCTTTCTCTCTCTCCCTCCTTCTCCTCCTCCCCTTCTCCTCCTCCTCTCTCTCTCCCTCTTTATCCTCCTCCCTCTCCCTCCTCCCTCTCCCTCATGGGTGGGGCTCATCACCGCTCCATGAGGGAGAGGGACGTGTGTGTGTGTGTGTGTGTGTGTGAGTTCGGCTACCTCTCCTCCACCCGGTCTGGTAATCTGACCTTGATGGCGCGGCTCCCTCCTCCTCCTCCTCCTCCTCCACCACACACACACACAGGTCTCCCTCCCCTCCCCTCCCCACCCTCCCTCCCCTCCCTTCCCCTCCCCAGCTAACTGTTGGTTACCAGGGAATAACACAGCGCGCCGACTGCGTAATTAAATACCCCGAAAACCTCCTCTTCTCCCTCCCCCTCCCCCTCTCCCCCACCTCCCCCACACCCCCACCACCTCTTCAATACCACAGGCCCCGACGACCGTCTGTCTGCTTCTCCCCTCCCCCCCAACCTCCCTCCTTCTTCCCTCCCTCAATGTCTCCCCCCTCCCTCCTCCCCCCCTCCCCCCCAGCACCACGGCGTGAGACGGGGGAAGGACGTAGGGGGGGGAGGGGGGAGAAGGAGGGAGGAGGGGGAAGGAGGGGGGGGGGTATGTTACTATGTGACTGAACGCGGCCCTCCTACTCTCCCCCTCCCCCCCCCCCCCCCCCATCACACGTTTCCCCTCCCGTTGTGTGTTGGGGGGGGCTGGAAAGGGGAGAGAGGGGGAGGGAGAGGGGTGGCGTGGCATGGGAGAGGTGGGGAGTGAGGGTGGGAGAGCGGTGTGAGTGAACCTGACTACACTCACACGCACATTGAACTCTGGACGAACCCGCACTAAGAGTTCACATATATCCACGCCAGGCACGCACGCTGGCTGGCGGTCATGCGCGCGTTCATTCCCTCCTCCACACACACACACACACACACACACACACACACCTAATCAACACTGACCCATCCAACCATTTCTACTCGTCTCCCGCAACTTATTCAACAGCTCGGTATGCAGCCACTGCACCAACCTCACCACCGTTAACGCCTGACACCTGAAATCCCTCGTCCCCAAGTGACAGGTTCGACACCACCATTGTATCGGGCGAGCCCAGAGTGGATTTTGGACGTATACACATACCCGCATGTGTATATAATATACATATATGTATAACGCCTCCTCCTCACGCACATACACTCAAGTGTACATAAGAACAGCCCTGTACAAAGCATAATGGACATTCTAAATAACACAACAATGTCTGTCTGTCTGTCTGTCTGGCCCCATCTTAAACATAGTCATAATGTCTTTGGGTCTCGTATCTTCTCTGTGTATTAATCTTAAGCTAAATTATCTACTCACTAATCCGTTAATCATGTCTATCATTGTTATTATCATCATTATTATCATTGTGCAGACATGCTTCATACACGGGCTCGCCAGGGTTCGAACTCTGGGCGCGGTAGTGGGCCCAAAGGCAATTCCAAAAGTTCATACTACTCTTGAAGGTGGTCGAAAAACACTTGGGTCCTTTCAAAGCTAATGTACACACACACACACACACACACACACACACACACACACACACACACACACACACACACCTTGCTGTGGTGGATGAGAAATTACTTAAACGAACGGAAGCAGAACACGTCAGGCATGCATTCTTCACCAGATGGTTTCCAGTTGGCTACACAAGATGGTAACCAGCCGGCTACACAGGATGGTAACCAGCTGGCTACACAAGATGGTAGCCAGCTGGCTACACAGGATAGTAACCAGCTGGCTACACAAGATGGTAACCAGCTGGCTACACAGGATGGTAACCAGCTGGCTACACAAGATGGTAACCAGCTGGCTACACAGGATAGTAACCAGCTGGCTACACAAGATGGTAACCAGCTGGCTACACAGGATGGTAACTAGCTGGCTACACAAGATGGTAACCAGCTGGCTACACAGGATGGTAACTAGCTGGCTACACAGGATGGTCACCAGGTGGCTACACAGGATGGTCACCAGGTGGCTACACAGGATCCAGTCCTATGGTTCCCGGTGTGTGTGTACAGTCGTGAGGGACGGAGTGAGGAGGGCAAGTGAACCCCCTCATCCACTGTCAATTCCAGGATGCGACTGAACGCATGCGTCAACAGACCACCGGGTTCTAACGACGAACGAGGCTGTTTGCGACCCTGGAGGAGAACAAGGACTTAAGGGTTATTGTGGTGGAAAAACATACAGGTTTTTTCATAAGGCAAGATCCGTAAATGTGTCGTGTAGTTACGTCAAGCTGTCGTGTAGTTAGGAAGATGTAAACAATCGTGGATATGAAGAGACTTAGTTATAAGTTCTATGCTTAAACGCTCGTCTGGTACTGCATTCAGTATTTCCATATGTTAACAACCCTGTTGAAGTGGAAGTGATTCGCCTCATTCGAGGTCAAAACGTCTGCCCAACAAGTCCATTACGACGAATGAAATCAAACAATTCCTTAATTGGCTCGTTAAGTCGACATCACAGAACCTTTCAATTATTCCAAATACTAACAATGAAGGGGGTAGTTAAAGGTTGTGAGAGACAAGGGTAGTTACAGGTCTCTCCCTGTGAGAGAGACTTAAAAGGGGCGGGGGTGGGTAACGAGACAACGACCTCGTGAGTCATGGACCAATCAACTATGGGAGACAAGAGAGGAAAAAGGAAGCGAGATTAAACCTTTTCATTTTATCTCTCAGATAATGCCGTTCATGCGAGACAGGTCTCGTGGGGTCGAGTATGTGTGTGTGTATATATATATATATATATATATATATATATATATATATATATATATATATATATATATATATATATATATAATATATATATATATATATATATATATATATATATATATATATATATATATATATATATATACACGACCAAAGTGCATGACAGGTACTGTGTGCATGATGAGAGACAGGAGAGATGTGATGAGACACAGCAATGAAAGGATGTCTGAGTGGAAGAAGTTGTGAGAGAGAGAGATCAAAGAATTTTTGAGAGATGGCGCCCCACGAGTGTTAGGTTCCTGAACTGTATGTATGAATATGTAACACACACACACACACACACACACACACACACACACACACTCATACATACACACACACGCACGCACGCACGCAAGCACACACACACACACACACACACACGCACGCACGCACGCAAGCACACACACACACACACACACACACAGACACACAACAGAACAGCCTAAGCCAGGTGTGCGCGTGTGTGTGTGTGTGAGTGTGAGTTAAGGTGGACGGGGTCGGGCGGGAGGGAGGGTGGAAGGTGTGGGTGGGGTGTGGTGGGGTGTGGTGGGGTGTGGGTGGGGTGTGTGGGGGGGTGAGTGCGTGAGCCACGACGATGTCGACGCAGCTGTGTTGTTACCAGGTCGACCGCCAGACGTCCCTTATAGCGAGGCCCAACACTCGCCGGCGTCACGTGGTCACGCGTAAATATGACCGGTTCGTACCCGCCCGGGGTGCGTGCGTGCGTGCGCGTGTGTCTGTGTCTGTGTGTGTGTGTGTGTGTGTGTGTGTTACCATGCGTGTGCGAGAGTATGTTGCACTGTGTGTGCGTGCGTACGTGTGTGTGTGTGTGTGTGTGTGTGTGTGTACACGGGTGTAAAGATAAGGTACACATATTAGACAACGCACACATGTATACAAGGTACATATATGTATACAAAGCTACGAGACGGAGCAATACGAGTGTAAAACTCTTTCCCCGTAGCACACACACACACACACACACACACACACACGTTCAAGTATGTGGATAAGATAATATTCAGCAAGATAGTAAAGTCATTTTACTTAAAAAAAAGAGACAGAAGGACTTGATAGTGATGATGTATGTAGATGAGGGTCAGCAAAGATGACGACAGAATTAAGAAAGCTGAGTTATGAGGATAGGTTAAAGGCCTTTAAAACTTTGCCTAACAGGGAAGACTGAAGAGTAAGGGGTGACTTGATCACAATCTTTAAATCCTTAAACCAGCTATTTCTTAAAGATGACAGTGAACAGTTTCTTTGAAAGACGTCTGGAGAAATTACTTTGAAGACGAAATTGAGTAAGACACTTGTGAAACATGGCGGAGGAAGGTACGTGTATATGATCGGTGGAGGGATGGGCCAGACGGTGTTGTGAGAGTGTGATTTTAGACACCAAGCAGAAGTTAAGAGGAAGAAACAAAAATTGTTTACCAGAAGAGAAAGTTAAAGAGATGGGAGCCCCTCACGAGTGTGTACACCAGCCCCTCCCTCTCCCCTCACCTCGCACGCTGTGTACAAGCGAATGATCATACACACACACACACACACACACACACACACACACACACACACACACACACACACACATAATAAAGCCATCAACACACCAGCGGACGAGTCACATTCCATGGCTTTCAGTGTGAACGCTCGCGAGTTTACCATATTCGCTCCTCACTGTACTGGTCCCTCACCCGTGGCGCATCGCACGTCACCAAAGATTTGACTATCGTGTTTCCTCCTCCCGCTCACCAACCAGGCCCTGGTGGGTGTACACCTGCACAATGGACGTACGACGACAAATCCATCTGTTCGTGTCAGCGTCGGACGACAGAGATTCCTACTGTACAGACCTTTAAAAAGCCCGCCCCAACAGAACGCGTCTTCTGCCAACCAGTGCATCGTCAACCAAACCCTGACCGAAGACGTATGCCTCAGTCTTGCCTCCCACATTCTACAACCACACCTCCTCCATCTCGCCTCACAGAGGAGGGTTGTGTTCACTCCACCAAGCTTCTTGGCGTCACGCTGGGCGACGATAACCAAAGCAGGGAAGCTGGGGCGTCGTCGGCGGGGAGCGCTACGCGTCAGCACCATCATGTCGTCCTCCAGTTATCGTCATCTAAACTCTCGTCGACTCGTGGAGTTTTACCTCAAGAACATCGAGGTAGTTCATGTTCATCCCGGGCCTCATCACCTGTACCTCATCGACCATCGTAGCTCTACCTCCTCCTCCTCCTCCTCCTTCTTCTCCTCCTCCTCTTCCTCGCCCACTACAAAACAGAAACTTCGACACACAACTCAGACGCGGGTCTTACGGAAGAGCATTCTCGGTCCCTTTTACGCCACCTATTTAAAAGGTGTTGATCACTCCGGTCCTCCCACACACACACATTTGCACCTCCCAACCACCGTTAACTCCTGAGATGTGACCACACGTCACCGAGTTGCAGTTCTGGTCACAGAGACGCACGTAAGCCCAACCCAGCCTTAACAGACCAAAAGCCCATTAAAACAGCTACGTCACTCGTCCCAACCATAAAAAACCAACAGTGCTTGTATAAAACAACAACCCCACCCCTTACCCCCTTAGAATAACAACCCCATTATCTTTAGTTTATGATTTTCATATATATATATATATATATATATATATATATATATATATATATATATATATATATATATATATATATATATGGAGCAGCTGTGATCTGCTGCACCATGTGCAGCTGATCAGGGGTGACCATCTGGAAAATTCAGCCAAAGGGATAGAGGGAAGGGGGAAAGGGAGGGGCAAGGGAGACAGAGGGGAGGAGATGCGGGAGGAAGGGGGAGAACGGAAAGGGGGGGTGGATGACGGGGGGTAGGATGGGAGGGGTTTAGGGATATGGGAGGAGGATGGACTCGGGTGGGGTGGGGTGAGGGGGAGGGGAAGCAAAGGGAATTTGAGGGAGGGAGGGAGGGAGGGAGGGAGAGGGAGGAGATGATTCACACGAGGTGGGGGGGGGGGGGTCACAGTCGGTATGTGCGTCATCAGCTCCTCGCCTCCCTCCCTCCCTCCCTCCCTCCCTCCCTCTCTGGGATGACAACAGCGCGCCTGAGGTGTTACCGGACTGCCAAGAGGATGGTCTATCCTCCTGAGGTGCTACCGGACTGCCAAGAGGACGGATATATCCTCCTGAGGTGCTACCGGACTGCCAAGAGGACGGTCTATCCTCCCGAGGTGCTACCGGACTGCCAAGAGGATGGATCTATCCTCCTGAGGTGTTACCGGACTGCCAAGAGGACGGTCTATCCTCCTGAGGTGCTACCGGACTGCCAAGAGGACGGTCTATCCTCCTGAGGTGTTACCGGACTGCCAAGAGGACGGTCTATCCTCCTGAGGTGCTACCGGACTGCCACGAGGACGTAGGTCGTCTTCCTGAGTGGTTCCTGGAGATGTGGGAGGAGGAGAGTCTCCTATGGTCGTGCCTGACCATGAAGGAGGCAGCCATGGAGATAGATAGTCTCGTATCTCTCTCACGTCGTGGACATGTACTTCTGAGGCCGCTCCTGGACGAGATGGGGAAAGGGAGTTCAAGCCCAGAGGGCAGGGTGTGTGTGTGTGTGTACTCTTGGTCCTGCGTGGCTACGACGGGGGAGGACACAAGGACCCATGGGGGCCCCGTGTCTATCACCCTCCTATGGCCCCATGTATGTATACGCACCGTCTGTACGCTCAACACTCGCCTCTGTCTATCCTGGTCATGTCCCCTTCACCCACACACACACACACACACTGCCACACACACACGCCTCCTCGTCTCTATTATACATTTCTACAGTCTCTATACATTTCTACACGACCATAGCTGTTCTAAGTCGTATTTGAATACTGGAGACACCGAGGGTGTGTGGAGATAGATAAAACTGGAGCTCCTGGAGACGTGGGTGGGCAGAGACCAGACTGTCCTGCTAGGAGAACTGATGGGTCACTGAGGGGACGAAAACATGCTCAAAAAGATGGGCTTGTCCAGGGAAGTGACCCATCACCAAGCACGAGTGTGTGTGTGTGTGTGTGTGTGTGGGTGTGTGTGTGTGTGTGTGTGTGTGTAATAAAAGCCTGTGCAGTGTGCCTTCATTCTTGCCTGAGGGTCGTTAAATACATCACCTGCTCATCTTCCTCATGGTTTTCCCTCTATATTACGTTATATTTTCCTTGTTTTGTTCCTGCTGCTGGCTGCTCCTCCTCCTCCTCCTGCTGCTGCTGCTACTGCTTCTGCTCCTGCTACTGCTACTGCTCCTCCTCCTCCTGCTCCTGCTGCTGCTCCTCCTGCTGCTCCTGCTCCTGCTTGATGGGACGCTGGCCCGTCGGGGCACACAGTGTATCAGAGTCAGTATGTCGTGTACGACCACAACACGACTCCACCTGTAGCTGCTGGGTGACACACACCAGCAGATCCCCTTCGTCAGGAGCATGCAGGTGGGTCGTGGCGTCCTCTTCTAGGGCACAGGAGGCCGTTCTGACCCGTACGAGGCAAGGGTAGTACGACCACTGAACACGACAGTGCGAGAGTTTTGAACACGTCGGCATGGCAAGGTTAGCGCACGTAAGCGTTTGTACCGTCGTGGTCAAGGGTCGTACCTTCGTGGTCAAGGGTCGTACCGTCGTGGTCAAGGGTCGTACCGTCGTGGTCAAGGGTCGTAC
>NC_092241.1:8809568-8822068 GCF_036320965.1 Panulirus ornatus | reverse complement strand
TTGACCTGTGAGTGTATAATGAGTGTGTTGACCTGTGAGTGTACCATGAGTGTGTTGACCTGTGAGTGTACCATGAGTGTGTTGACCTGTGAGTGTACAATGAGTGCGTTGGCCTGTGAGTGTACCATGAGTGTGGTGACCTGTGAGTGTACCATGAGTGTGTTGACCTGTGAGTGTACCATGAGTGTGTTGACCTGTGAGTGTATAATGAGTGTGTTGACCTGTGAGTGTACCATGAGTGTGTTGACCTGTGAGTGTACCATGAGTGTGTTGACCTGTGAGTGTACAATGAGTGCGTTGGCCTGTGAGTGTACCATGAGTGTGTTGACCTGTGAGTGTACCATGAGTGTGTTGACCTGTGAGTGTACCATGAGTGTGTTGACCTGTGAGTGTACAATGAGTGCGTTGGCCTGTGAGTGTACCATGAGTGTGTTGACCTGTGAGTGTACCATGAGTGTGTTGACCTGTGAGAGCGCGATGGTGTGGCCTTCTTTCACCACGTCCTCTCCTCATTACTTACCATTTGCTCAGGGTTGAGTTTCATCAACCAGACCAACTTGGTCGGGAGTTTGTTTGGGTCCAGCTTGTAAGATGAGGCAACTCCACTCTCCTCCACCATTACGTCTCTCTCTCTCGTGGCTTCTCCATCCGTAAACATAGTCAAACACGAGTCTTGATCCTGGTGGCAAGTCGTTCACACACAAACACCCGAGAGAGGAGGGAGCAATGGGGCCAAGGTACGGCGCCACTGGTGACACCAACCCAATTCAAACAGGCAGCTCTGAACACGCCAATTCAAACAGGCTGTTCTGAACACGCCAATTCAAACAGGCTGTTCTGAACACGCCAATTCAAACGGGGTTCCTCTGGTCACGTCTTCTGTCTTCCCTCCAAGTAAAGCAATTCTCTGGCCAACGAAGGAGTCCACATTAAGCTAACTTCAGTCTGATGATCCATCTTCTTCACCACCTCCCTACTGTGGTAGAGTGGCAGATGTTTTGTGTCATCCCAGATCCAGAAAGTGCCCCCCCCCGACCGTCTTCTGTTTTGTCAACATCGGATCTGAACCTCTCATACAAGTCGAGGACGTTCGGTACTTATGATCACCTTCTCCTCCCTGACCTCGTCTACTGCTCACGTAGCCTCCCATGTTCTTCTTCAGTCACCCATCTGCTTTCTCATAACGTTTTCTGATAGGTTCCACTGCATTACTCGTCCTAGAAACTGGTCTGTGGTTCATCCCAGCTTCCCCGCCGCTCACCAAGTCTTTAAAACAAGCGTGTCATTTACCCTCCTCCACTCCCACGACCATTCATCTCCCTCAGGCAACATCCTGAACACCATTTCAAGCAATGTGTCCAGCGTATCTGCAGACATCATCATCACGAATGGAGAAACTTAATCAGGATCATATGCCTTTTTTGATGGGTTAGAACCTATTGATGGCTTGGTATAACATCTTCTCTGGATATTTCAATGCTTTTTCTAAGACCTTCTCTTCCACCCATCTCACTAGAGATGGGTTGAGTGTCTATCAAAACACAACTTAACTGACCACTTATGATCTCCTCTCATATCTATACAATATTATCTACAACTTATCCCTCACATAACCTGGAGGTAGGAGGTGTAGGTAGACTCCTGTGTTAAGGTAGGAGGTGTAGGTAGACTCCTGTGTTAAGGTAGATGATGTAGGTAGACTCCTGTGTTAAGGTACGTGATGTAGGTAGACTCCTGTGTTAAGGTAGATGATGTAGGTAGACTCCTGTGTTAAGGTAGGAGGTGTAGGTAGACTCCTGTGTTAAGGTAGATGATGTAGGTAGACTCCTGTGTTAAGGTAGATGATGTAGGTAGACTCCTGTGTTAAGGTAGGTGATGTAGGTAGACTCCTGTGTTAAGGTACGTGATGTAGGTAAACTCCTGTGTTACGGTAGGAAGTGTAGGTAGACTCCTGTGTTAAGGTAGGAGGTGTAGGTAGACTCCTGTGTTAAGGTAGGTGATGTAGGTAGACTCCTGTGTTAAGGTAGGAGGTGTAGGTAGACTCCTGTGTTAAGGTAGGAGGTGTAGGTAGACTCCTGTGTTAAGGTAGGTGATGTAGGTAGACTCCTGTGTTAAGGTAGATGATGTAGGTAGACTCCTGTGTTAAGGTACGTGATGTAGGTAAACTCCTGTGTTAAGGTAGGAGGTGTAGGTAGACTCCTGTGTTAAGGTAGGAGGTGTAGGTAGACTCCTGTGTTAAGGTAGGTGATGTAGGTAGACTCCTGTGTGAAGGTAAGAGGTGTAGGTAGACTCCTGTGTTAAGGTAGGAGGTGTAGGTAGACTCCTGTGTTAAGGTAGATGATGTAGGTAGACTCCTGTGTTAAGGTAGGAGGTGTAGGTAAACTCCTGTGTTAAGGTGGTGTTGTCTCCTATGTTAAGGTAGGACGGCACGAGCTACAAGCATACTGGTCTATAATTCATCAGGTGAGATAGAAGAACAATTATAGGTTGTACTGTTCCATAATGGATGAGGTGTAGGAGACTAGTTATAGCCCCGTGTGTTGTATAATTAGTCAAGTGAGTAATGACAGTGACATTGTCAGACGACCAGTGTACTATAATTACTGATGAGACGGGGGGAGAACAACAACTGGCATATAGTTATATAATTAGTCTAATGGAACAGGTCAGCAAAGGGCAACATGCAAATATTGTTATATAATCACTAACGGAAACAATACATTGAAGGCAGACACTGTTGAATAATTAGTGTGATGAGAGAGGCAACTGTACAGCTATTGTTCTATACCAAGTCTAATGGAATATGTCAGTAAAGTCTGCGTGCTGACAATGTTCTATAATTGGTCAGGTGGAGACAGGTGTACAAGTGGAGCCAGTCAGAATGGCTGAAGGTGTTCTATAATTAACCACTGGTGTGAGAAGAGGAACAGTGATGATGGCACGTACTGTCCTATAATTGGGCAGGGTAGGGTAGGTGTACAAGGTGACAGACAGACAGACAGACAGACAGCAAGCGAGCAAGCATAGTTCTATAATCCATTGAGAGACGGAGGTAGGGAGGCGGTACAGATGTTCTATAATCCACTGTGGAGAGAGAGAGAGAGAGAGAGAGAGAGAGAGAGAGAGAGAGAGAGAGAGAGAGAGAGAGAGAGAGAGAGAGAGAGAGAGAGAGAGAGAGAATGGGAGAGAGAGAGAGAGAGGGGGAACGTGTGTGTGTGTGTGTGTGTGTGTGTGTGTGTGTGTGTGTGTGTGTGTGTGTGTAACACTATAATCAGACATTTGTGTTCAGATGGTGGGTTATCATCAGTATACACACGGAAGATGACAATTACAGACGGGTTAGACAGATGTGCTGGCGGGTCCCTTGCATGGAGGGGACAGAATACAGCTGACAAGAGACGGCAGACAGGTGACAGAAGGGAGGAGACAGTAGGATAATCACTATGACTCATTACGTCTAAGGGACGAGTACATATGTATGTTTATATGTAAGTACATATGTGTGTGTGTGTGTGTGTGTGTGTGTGTGTGTGTGTGTAACTCTAGGTTGGTGTACGTATAAAAGCATACATGTGTGATGCATACATATGTGCATGTGTGTCTGTGCATGCTTGGGGGGGGGAGGGGTTCAGGAGGGGGTGATTGTTTTGGGGAGGAGATGTATGGGGCTGTTATGGGGTGAGAAGATGGGGGTGGCTTTCTGGGGTGAGAAGATGGGGGTGGCTTTCTGGGGTGAGAAGATGGGGGTGGCTTTCTGGGGTGAGAAGAAGGGGGTGGCTTTCTGGGGTGAGAAGATGGGGGTGGCTTTCTGGGGTGAGAAGATGGGGGTGGCTTTCTGGGGTGAGAAGATGGGGGTGGCTTTCTGGGGTGAGAAGATGGGGGTGGCTTTCTGGGGTGAGAAGATGGGGGTGGCTTTCTGGGGTGAGAAGATGGGGGTGGCTTTCTGGGGTGAGAAGATGGGGGTGGCTTTCTGGGGTGAGAAGATGGGGGTGGCTTTCTGGGGTGAAGGGAATGGGTGAGGTTGTTCTGGGGTGAGGAAGATGGGGGAGGAGGTTTGGGGTGGGGTTCTAGGGTGAGGGAGGGGATGAATATGCTGTTGTGAGGTGAAGAGTATGAGTGAGGGAGTGAGGAAAAATGAGGGATAGAAGTAGATATAAAGGGTACACAGTAGGGAGGGGGTGTGTGGGGTGAAGGGGTGTGGCAATGGGTGAATCTGGGGGGAGGGAAGGGGAGGAGGGAATAAGAGTGAAGGGGTGTGTGGTTGTGAGGGGAAGTGGAAGGGGGAGGAGGAGGAAGGAAGGGTGGCTGGCGAGGTGTGAGTGTGGTCTCTGAGATGTGACACCATCTAGGAAAGCTCCGACAGGAGGACAAGTGAGGGGACAAGTGAGGGGACAAGTGAGGGGACAAGTGAGGGGTCAAGTAAGGGGAAAAGTGAGGGGAAACGTGAGGGGGGGACAAGTGAGGGGACAAGTGAGGGGGTCAAGTGAGGGGTCAAGTGAGGGGAGAAGTGAGGGGACAAGTGTGGGGACAAGTGTGGGAACGGGGGAGGGGACAGGTGTAGGACTAAAAAGAGGGGGAAGGTAAGGGGACAGGTGGTGGAATGGGTAAGGAATGGGAGGAAATAGGTAAGGAATAGGAAGGGATGGGTAAGGGAAGAAGGGAGTGTGCAAGTGATGGGAGGCAGTGAGGGGAGGCAGTCTAGGAAGTAGGGGAGGAGGGGACACAGTTAGGGGGTAAAGAGGGTGGTGGGGAGGGGGGGCGAGAGTAGAGAATGGGGAGGGGAGGTAGTGAGAGGAGACAGTAAAGGGAGGAAGGTAAGTGAAGGCAGTGAGGTAAGACAGTGAGGGGAGGTAATGAGGGGGATACAGTATGAGGAGGCAGTGAGGGGAGGCGTGGAAATGATACGAGGAGGTGTGAGGGGAGTGAGGAGAAGTAGTTGAGGGTGGGTGAGTCAGGGGAGGCAATGAGGGGAAGAGAGTGAGGGGAGGCAGGGAGGGAGTGAGGGGAAGGAGGGGAGAGTGTGGGTGAGGGCAGAGGTCACGCGAACATGTACAGGACAGTGACCCTCATTCAGTGTGACCATCACCACGCCTCGTCTGGCTCGTGTCTTCCCCCCCCACGCCCCCCCACGCCCCTCCAGCCCCCATCACTCACCTCTCATTACCCTACCTATCTACCCCCCCGGGGGGCCCCCCCCATCTTGGACGTTCTCTCAGTGGGTAAATTACGTAGAGGAATTACCCACACGGGGTGAGGCGGGGGGGTGGGGAGGGGGGACACCTCCTCACCATCCATCACAAGATCTGAAAAAAAAAAATGAGGCAGCGTCGGCCAGGTGTGTGTGTGTGTGTGTGTGTGTGTGTGTGTGTGTGTGTGTAGGGGGGGAGGGGGGACAGACACCCCCACAAATGCGACGCCAGACATTGCATGACGAGGTGAGTGGGGGTGTGTGAGGGGAGTGGGAAGGGGGGGGTTGGGGGTGGGGTGGGGTGGGGGGTATAATGGGATACCCCTCGACACGGGACACGCATGGGGGGGGGAGGGGTAGCTTTTTGAGGGAGGGGGGGGAGAGGGAGGGGGTTGAGAAGAGGCGTTACGTATGGTAGTGAAGAGGTAGTTAGGAGAGGGGTGAAGTTAACGAGGCAATTGGGTTTTAGTTCGAGAATAAAAAGAGGGTTTGGGGGTAAGGATGGCGACTGGAGAGATGGGGTAGTTAGGGGGAGGGTAGTTCTATTGGGTTGGAGTAGTTAGGGAGGACTACGTCACGAGAGATGAGGAGGAGGACAGATGAGAGAGAGGGTAATTAGGGATGGGATTCTGGGCCAAATGGTAGTTGAGGAAGGCACAGTAAGTGGGTAAGTAGTTGTGGGAGAATCGGTAGTTAACGAAGAGGTATTTCAGATGGGGTAGTTAGGACTTGGGTGACTGAGGGGAGAAAAGTAAATGAGGGGAGATGCCGTGAGAATAACTCATGAGGAGGTAGTCAAGGAGGTAGTTGTGGCGGAGGTAGCAGGAATGAGTGGTTAGGAGTAGTTTGGGAGAGAGTAACTGGCCAGGTGGTAGATACGAAGGGTAATTGTATTTGCTTATGAAAGGCTGGCAATGGGATATGTGATGAAGAGTAGGTCTATGGGAGGTAGATGATAAGGGGTAGTTAGTAAGTAGATGGTAGATGATGAGGGAGTTGCTGAAGACGGTATATGAGGGAGGTATCTGGTAGATTTACTGGAAGTGGTTAAAGTAGGTGAAGGGGGTAGTTATGAAGATTGCTATAGAGTGGTAACTAGGTGGGGAAGAGTGATTAACGAGGGGAGGGGGTTAGATGACGAGGAGGTGGGAGTAAGGAGGGGGGAAGAAGTGCTGGGGGAGGAGGGAAAAAGGGGTGTTGAAGAGGGGGAAGTGAACGATTGTGGGGAGGGGAGAATGGTTGTTAGTGTGAGGGTAAACAGCCTACAGCTGAAGGGAGATGAGGTATGGTCGTAAGGGAGGGCAGATGGGGCAATGGTTATAGTTAGACGCGAAGGACGTAAAGTGTCTTGTGTTGGGAGGGGCAAGCAACTGTGTATAGCGATGCAGTGAAGGGTGCCACTGTGTCACATTGGAAAAGTTTCGACCATAAGGAACTTTTCCTGTCGCAAGTGACTGATTGAGAGGCGTCAGGGCTTCACTGCCTCGCTTTGGTTGCTCTTAGTGAGGTGGCTGAGGAAGATTCTCTTGGGTGAAAGGCTAGGGTAACATCTACTCCACCACCAGGCTCAAAGAATACAATCAGAAGTATCTGTATGGCAAAGAGTACATGGGAATGAGAGAGAACAGAAGACCTGATGGTCTAAGACGAATTGATCTGCTGGAGGACATTACACAGCAAAGACAGATGACAGAAAACTTGTTGGTCTATGATAAGGTTATCTGATGGAGGGCAGTAATTACGAAAGACAGATGATATAAGACCTGATGGTCTATGACGAGACAATCTGCTGGAGGACAGTACATAGCAGAGACAGATGACAGAAGACCTGACGGTCTATAATGAGGTTATCTGATGGAGGACACTACATAGAAGTACATGGGAAGGAAAGATAACAGAAGACCTGATGGTTTCTGACGAAACTGTCAATTTGATGATGATGCACAGAAGTACACAGGAGAACTATATACCAGAACACCTGATAGTCTATGATGAGACGACCTGCTGTAGGGACAAAGACAGTGTATTAAAGCAAAGGAAGAAAGCAGGGGCATAGGGACGTCGAAGGAAGAAGAAACGAATAAGGAAAAGAACAAATAAGTGGATGATACGTGAACACTGACGGCACAATGAAAGTGGAATGAAGAGGTAAGGAAGAGAGGACACGGGATGACAAATACAACGACAAACGCGTAAAAAGAAAGAAAGAAAAAGACGTAGACATGAACAAACGTAGACATTAAAAGAAGACGTTTAGAGAACTGGATGCCCATGGATGAGGAACAGGAGGCGAGGGAGGGAGGGAGGGAGGGAGGGGGGACGACGAAAGAGTGAGTACGTGGACTGGCTGACGAAACGAACCATCAGGGTTCCCCTGCAGACGAGGATCACATTGACGGACGGACGTAAGTCCCCGATAATGAAACATCGAAGAAAATAGACAATCGATGACGACCCGGGGTCGTGTGAGTCCATGCAGAGAGAGAGAGAGAGAGAGAGAGAGAGAGAGAGAGAGAGAGAGAGAGAGAGAGAGAGAGAGAGAGAGGGCCGACTCATTCTCTGTCTGTCTGTCTGTCTCTCTGTGTCTGCCTGTCTGTCTCTCTCTCTCTCTCTCTCTCTCTCTCTCTCTCTCTCTCTCTCTCTCTCTCTCTGCGTGACGTATTACCTCATGTCCGACATATGAGGGACATTAAGAAAACGGCCTTTGAGACCCATGGAAAAAAATATATATATACACATTTGACGTAATTTGTGGCCGACCGCATCGCTCACTGGCGCACCATCGCATTGCTTTCAATTTGCTACGTAAAATATCGTGGAATTTATCGTCCGATCCTTCCCATGTTGTGGGTTGTGGCGGGAAAGAGGATACACAGAACACGAAACCTCCAGCAGGAACTGAGCCACAATGACTGAAGTGTTTAACAATCTTTTTTTTTATGTTAGCTGTTCCTAACGCTACCTCACTAATGCGGGAAATGGCGAATATATATATATATATATATATATATATATATATATATATATATATATATATATATATATATATATCCTAGCCTGAGCCAGGTATCCATTTTATCGACCGATTCCCAGGGGTGGATGAACAGCTGGGTTGACTGTGGACCGACAACCGCAAACCAGGATTCGAACCTATGCCATGCTTGACCCCGGGTGGCCCCGTGAATACGTCACGGGTTCAGGAACGCTGACCGTTACACCACGGAAGTTAAATGAAGAGCAAAGTATCCTGGATGCAAATCTAAAATACCTCACAAGTATTGTGGGTAAAATATCACAAACAGAAGTATTCAGTGTACCGTAAGAGCATTATTGGATCCCCTGTGGACGGTCTGACCACAAGGAATCAACAAAGGTGTTGTGGAGTTCATGATTCTAAACACTGTGTCTGACACTCACATCATGATATAGAGATACATCTCTCTCTCTCTCTCTCTCTCTCTCGCCAGGAACTCCTATGTTCCACTAACCTGTTTCTATACGATCATTAGAATCGAACAGTCAAGCTATTATCCCTCAACCATCTAAGTACCTTCGTGCTGACGTTAACAACGACACATCCTAGAACCATCACTTAAACCGGGAATCCGGAAATTCGGTCTATCCGGCCACCCACTTTCGCTAATCCGGCAACGTCTCCGGCATTTTAGTTACTGGGAGACTTTTTATAGAACGGGGGCGAAAATGTAAGTAGGATTGACCCGCGTCTGCTTTCCTGGAACAGATGGTGCCCATCTGTCTGCACGCACAGACACCATCACATGTCTGCTGCGCACGTGTCTGTGTCTCTGTTTATGAAGGGTTGTGTGTTCATGTCTGTTAAGGGGGATGTGTGTATGTAGTCCAACCCTCGTGGACGTCACACAGGGGTTACTGGTCCTGCTGTATGTATGTATGTATGTATGTATGTATGTATGTATGTATGTATGTGTGTATGTATGTATCTTGGGGTGTATGTATGTCTGTCACTCAGGCCTGTGTATGTCTGTAATGTGATTCGTATGGCTATGTATGTCAAGCTTGCAATATGTCTCGTATACTACTATGTGCACTAAGGATACGTAAGTCTTATGTATGTGTGTATGTGTGTGTTTGTGTGTGTGTAAATACCTACTGGTCCAGGGAGGGAGTTGTACACTGGTGGAGCCTCTAGTACATTCTCCATGATCATACAACTCTATGACTCTGGGTCATGTTGTTTACATTCATATCATCATCATTCACCCCCACATTCATCTACTATAAACACACATTTTTACAACTGTTGTAACAAGTTTCTTGCTGAATTTACGTTATAGCCTCTGCGTGTCGATGGTAATGATTACTGTTTGTGTGTTATGGAAAGAGAGTTATATACGCGTGTTGACCCGTCCTTTAACCTTGTATATATGTATCATGTATACACATACACACACACACACACACACACACACACACACACACGCAAACACGCACGCATGCACCAGCCAAGACCTGGTACACATTTATCGACCAGCCAGCACCGAGGGGAGGATGAACAGCTGGGATTAGCTGTGGACCGACTATACCGCGCGCCATGGATTCAGACCCACGCAGACCCTCTCCCGGGCGTGTGTGTGTGTGTGTGTGCGTGTGTGTGTGTGTGTGTGTGTGCGTGTGTGTGTGTGGTGTGTGTGTGTGAGTGTGAGTGTGTGTGTGTGTGTGTGTGTGCGTGTGTGTGTGGTGTGTGTGTGTCTGGGTGTGTGTGTGTGTGTGTCTGTGTGTGTGTGTGTGTGTGTGTGTGTGTGTGTGTGTGTGTGTGTGTGTGTGTGTGTAAAGGCCTGATAATATGTTTTCCATGTAGGTCCAAGTTCCCATTGTAGGATTAATGCAAATTAATATATCAATAAACCATCTTTCTCGGCAGCCATCAGTATAATTCATAATCAACAATAACAATAATCCATAATTTTGATTATATTATCATCACCTTTTCTGAAAATTATAAATATATATGTATATATTTTTAGGGAATTACTAGAGGAATGGCGAGCATGTCGTATCAAGTCTGTATGTCTGTATATGTCTGAGGCCCGAGTGAGTCTCTCTGGCGCCGTCTGTACAACAGACAGACAGACAGACAGAGAGACAGACAGACGGGGAGGGAGGGAGGGAGACAGACAGGAGTGAGGATCGGTCTGTCGCATGTTGGTAACAAGGGCGTACTGGCTAATTCCTAGTACTCCAGGTCATTGCTGGACGACTGATCAATATGTGAACTTCCATGTGCCAGACGCCTACATACATACATACATACATACATACATCACCCAGCCTTCCTCTGCAAGTTACTCCTTCTCCTAACCTAACCTAACCTGGCTTAACGAAGTGTCTAACGTAATCTAACCTGAAATAATCTCCTAACGTATAATATAAGTTATAATTATCTCCTCCCCTAACTTACGATACTCTTCTAACTTAACTTATAATAATCTCCTGACTTAGCTTAAAATAATCTCCTAACTTAACTTGCAATAATCTCCTAACTTACAATAATCTTCTAACTTATCTTATGATAATATTCTAACGTAACTTATAATAATCTCCTAAGTTAACTTATAACAATCTTCTAACCTAATTTAAAATAATTTTCTCACTCATCCACACAGACCCTTACGAACGCCAGAACTGAACAGTGAGGAAAGAAGAAAATGACAAGCCACACTCTCGAACTCTTAGGGTCAATATGATGGACAGAAATCAAGCTAAGAGGCTGACCAATTGTGGGTGACGGAAATATGACGGTTGGGATTAAATTGAATTCTAGCAGGGACGTGAAATGACGAGCAACAACAACAGTTGGGGGAAAACGGGAAAACGGTGGATACTGACTGAGGAGGTCAGAGTGACATCAGAAAACGAGACGAGGGTTCTCTCTGCGGTGTGTGGTCGCCCAGGGGCAGCTCAAAACCACGCCAGAATATTAACATTGGCTCCATTGATCACCTGTCTCTCTCTCTCTCTCTCTCTCTCTCTCTCTCTCTCTCTCTCTCTCTCTCTCTCTCTCTCTCTCTCTCTCTCTCTCACATCTCACGATGCCAACTTCTCCCTTTCTCTATCCCTTCTCTTCCATTCCACATTCTCCTCGGCATTCCATCTCCCGTTTCACCTACCCCCACTATCCTGCCTCCACTTTACCCTTCCATCTCCTCTTCCTTTCCATTCTCTCCTCCCTTTTCCTATTCTTGTTATTTTCTCTCTTCCTTCTCCCATTGTTATCCTCTTCCTTCTTTCTCTCCTTCTTCTGCTCTCACTCTACCCACTTATCCTCCCTGCCACTCCTCTTCTCTTCCATCTCCCTCCTCCTCCCAGATAGGTGGAGGTAAGGACGTGGCTGTACCGAGCGTCGAACGCCTCCCTGGAGAGAGAGAGAGAGAGAGAGAGAGAGAGAGAGAGAGAGAGAGAGAGAGAGAGAGAGAGAGAGAGAGAGAGATCCAGGACCTGGACGGAGCTACGGCCTTCCAGGGAATCGTGAAGTCTGACGCACCAGAGGAACGCTGGGTAAGGTGCTGAAGTTTACTGTCAATGACTTGGCTTACTTGATCCTATCCTTCTCCTCCTCCTTCTTCCCTTCTTATTATCTACTTCTCTCGTTCTCCCTCTCCCTATATTCACTCTCACTCCTCCCTTCTACCTTACCTCCATTTCTACTCCCTTACTCCCTTTAGTTCTTTCTCACATGCCTATAATCTCCTTACCTAAGTCCTATTAACTCCCTTTCTCATCCTCTCATCACCCACCCACGCAGCTCCTACGTTCGATCTCTCTAGTCATGATACACCAGCTCCCCAAGCCAGACCATCGAGTCCAACCGTCACTTTAACACCCCCCCACACACACACACAACTCCCTCCTCTCCCCCACCTCCCCCAAGCACCTCCCCACGACCAAACCTTCCCTCTCCCCCCCTCCTTGCCCCACGTAACCCCCGGCTCAAGCACCCTTATCGACCCTCTATCGCTAACCAATATAGTGGCAGTCATGCAACAACCAAGGGAAACCGAAACGTTAACATGATAATTTCCATGACAGGATCGACCACCCGACACACGGCAACGCTGATGGGTTTGAATCCCTTATGATTCAAAGAAGCAGATCTCTTTCCTTAGAAGTTCTTGGTTTAGCGGGAAGCGTCGTGGCGTCTATACTCGCTCTTGAGCAAGTAGAACCCACTGCCACACACACAGTTTAATCATCTCTGATCCTTTATCTTCACGACTTGCCCTTAACACCCTGAGATAAGAATGTAACATGCTGGTCTCTTAATGCCAGAGAC
>NC_092241.1:8802068-8807068 GCF_036320965.1 Panulirus ornatus | reverse complement strand
CCAGCAGACGAAAGCAAATCTTACGTCAATGTAAATGTCCCTACTCACGCGGGCTGCTTCTAGCACTGGTCTCGTCTTGCAGCAAACGGACATACACACACCTCCTCCTCCTCCTCCTCCTCTTCCCTAGCCTGGCCCGGAGCATGTGACAACAGGAGACGCCTCCTACCGGATGCGATCGTGTGGAAGTGAAGGACGCTGACGTCAGCAGCCTCTCCTGCGCGTGTCCACAACACTCAGGGGCGGTGGCGCTGGCGATTGCATCACATATTTCTGGCGAGTCTACAATACCACAGTGATTGTGTGTGTGTGTGTGTGTGTGTGTGTGTGTGTGTGTGTGTGTGGAGGAGGAGGAGAGGTGTTCCTCCCACCCTTGTGAAGCTACATGGTCACATATCAACAAACGCGTCATGTCTCTCATGCAAGTTTACAAGATGATGGTCGTCGGAAGGCGTGTGGTCGCCCTCCTACTGAGAACCTACTTCGCTTTCAACGTGTATACTTTGTTCTGTCACATCTCTACAGCAGTGTCGACCTTGGGCAAGACTTTCCTGGTGTGGGGGGTTTGGGGGTGTAAACGCTCAACACAGGTACCGAGAAGTGATTCCTCGTTTAAACGTTTCTCCAATACAACAAACGTTTCATATATCCTCGTGTGTTTGCGTGGTTTAACACTAACGTTTATTGATAGCTACGTCGGGATCCTTGCGTCTACGTCTACAATAGCCTCTCGAGCGTCGCCAACTGGCGTCACACTCCTCCTCTAAGTCTACAATGGTCGTATATGTGATGGGTATGTCTCGTAGGCTGTGCAGTGGTGCATCTCCCAGTTGCGTCTGTGTGGGCCAAGATGTGTCGAGAACGCTTGATCAACAGTCCAGCGTATGTCGACCACTACATCACCAATCGTCCGTGTGTGTGTCGACCGCAGCGTCATCATCAGCACCACGTGTTGTTGTTGCTCATCACGTCAACAACAACAACACAGTCGTGTGTCTTCCATTACGACACTAGCCCCGCGTGTGTTCACCACTACGTCAGGGGACACGTGTGTGTGTGTGTGTGTGTGTGTGTGTGTGTTGTGGACCAATGATAAACATCTTCATGTGTTGATCAGACCACAGACACCAACTCCACACGTGTCGATCACTACGTCACTAGCTCCACATGTGTCGATCACTACGTCACTAACTCCACATGTGTCGATCACAACGTCACTAACTCCACATGTGTCGATCGCTACGTCACTAGCCCTACGTTGTCAACCACTATATTGCTAAATAAACGTGTGTCGACCACTGCGATCCTAGCACAGTGTGTATCACGACAATCGACATCAAATATGTGTCGATCAATACGTTCTTAGCCTTGATATGTCGATTACTACATCACTAATCTAATTGAGTGTCGACTATGACCTACCTAACCCCTAGTGTGTCGACCACTGCATCACCAAACCACACTATGTGTCGACCACCACGTCACTGATCCTAGAATAACAGCTGATTCGCACACGCCTCACACCGTACCATAATTACAGGGTGTAGCTGGTAGTTACGGTACCATAACTAGGGGCTGACCCCCAGGGATGGAAGGGTAGTTAGTTACCAAGAGAGACTGTTGCGACGCACTGGTCAAGCACACGAACTGTACATGTATCACCATGGCAGAACGAGTAATCGAAGGTCAAGCGTGTGTTTCTTCTTAACACGTGTGTGTGTGTGTGTGTGTGTGTGTGTGTGTGTGTGTGTTGCTGGAGGGATCGGTAAAAAGTCTGGGTGTGGATATTAGCAAGACTCTCGGGGTGCCTCTGTGAGGTGGGTTAGTGGATGTACGCATTTGCGAGTGGGTGGATGTGGTTATTAAGATAAGGTTTGGGTTGTGGGTATTTCAAGGCGTGGGTGTGCGGATGAGGTTGTAGAGAAGCGGATGAGGTATGGATACCCATGTGGCGATGTGGATGTGCGTATCCACGTGGATGTGGTGGGTGTCGTGTGGGGTGTGGGGGGGGGGGAAGTTGCCATCGGTGGCAAAGGTGTCGTGGCAGAATAAGGACACTCGAGTCGTGGTGGGAAACAAGGATATTCACGTGATGTTGGCAGAGGTCTGGATATCTAGTTGTTGGCAGGACGTAGATATAACCAAATGTTGGCAGGATATGTGTATCCACCAGTTGGTGTCATGACTCAGCTAACCATGTGGTAAGAGGATGTATAAATCCACATGTGGGTAGACTATCCCGAATCTATATTCCCCCACCTCCGTCATGGACGCCTCAGAAGGAGTGTGCTAGCGGCGTTCGTCTGTTGTTCTAATACGACTATTTGGTTAAAATATGTAAATATAAAGAAGGATCTTATTGTTAAGTGTGGCTTGCTTGGCAATAAACTCGGGAGTAATGGCTTCCTTCCTTGTGTTGTATGCAGATATAACAACGGAGAAGCTGTGGGTAACTCTATACAAGCGACTTGAGCTAAACTCTGACTGGCCTTCGTGAAAGGCAAGGGCAAAGGCTTGGCACATCCGCCCCTTCAAGGTTTACTTAAGGCCGGGTTTAACAATGTGTGGCCATGATGCTCCATGGCGAGGCACACCAGACTCTGTGTCTGCATGTGTCCACATGTGTCTAGCTGGCTACAGGGGGTTACCATGGGAACTGAGCTAAGGAGGAGGAGGAGGAGGAGGAGGAGGAGGAGGACGAGGACGAGGAACAGGAGGAGGAGGACGCGGACGCGGACGAGGAGGAGGAGGAGGAGGAGGAGGAGGAGGACGCGGACGAGGAGGAGGAGGAGGAGGAGGAGGAGGAGGAGGAGGAGGGGGAGGGGGAGGAGGAGGAGGAGGAGGAGGAGGAGGAGGAGGACGCGGACGAGGAGGAGGACGAGGAAGAGGAGGAGGAGGACGCGGACGCGGACGAGGAGGAGGAGGAGGAGAGGACCATAGCTAATACAGAGTGTACAGTGCCAAAGACAACAGTGAAATGTTTCCAGCAGTTCTTAACGTTAATCTTCAGTGTCGTCACTGCTGGTGGTGCAGCCGACCATGTCTACAACATATATACAACTACTAATGTTGTTAAGATGACACTACAACACAGTTACTGTTGTAAAGGCATGGACATACAAGGTCATTTGGACTTTCTTGACGTGATTATGACGTGAATCGTGTCAGTGCTCAACTGCAGTGATAATTACGATGTTTTCTTCATAATGGGAGGGAAGGAGGGCCACTCCCTCCTCGTAACTTCCCTCCTCCCCACCACAGGGACATCCCTCCCTCCCCCTGCTCACAAGGTGTCCCTGGCTGACCCAGACCTTCCCAAGGTCTGAGCAGGGTAATAAGTCATGTGATAATGTAATGGTTACCCCCCACCACCATTCCCCCCCCCCCCCAACACAACACCTACGGCCAACACTTCGCTAATCTTCGTACAACTCCCCCCCCGCCCCTTCCACAACACCCCCCCCCTCAGCCCTATCCACAACCTGCCCCTCCACAACCCGCCACCTCCACAAAACGCCCCCCTCCACATCATGCCCCCTCCACAACAGGCCCTCCTCCTCCAAAACCTACCACCTCCATAACCTGTCCCCTCCACAACCCGCCCCCCTCCACCCCCCCCCCCCCCCTCCGTCTGAAGGTGAACCTCTTCCACACGACCGTGTGACCCTGAAAGCATGATGACCTTGCCGTTTCTGACCTGACCTTGATGGATCGGGTCAATAAGGCCACAGGTCATCATGCCCAAGGGTCGTACCGACGTACTCAAGGGTCGTACAACCTTGTTCAAGAAGCCTAAACCTGTAAGGCGGGTTTAAGGTATCACTAAAAGGGGACGACCATCTTCGTCACATGACTTATGACTTGAGTCACCATTTCTTGGGGAATGACTTACGCCACTCACAGAGGCGGCCGGGAAGGTGAAGTGTGAGCATCAGGCTGTGAGGTGAGGTGATTTTGGGGGGGGAAGCGAAGTGATAATAAGGGAGGTGAGGTTATTACAGAAATGGTGACCAAAAGCAGATGAGATGAACGATATATATGCAGATGAAGGAGTGTTTTATACATGACTCGGTGACATGACTCCATAACTGATAAATTGCTTGTAATAAAACCGTTCATGTAACCCACCCACATCTCCTTTTCTACAGCACCCAATTCCCGTATTGTGTATAATTTCTTTTCATAGTTTCAACCTTTGGCTATACTTAACTCTATAAACTATTATAATCATTATTATCATTATCAATATCATTATCATATCATCATTATTATCATTATCATCATTATCATTATCATTATTATTATTATCATTATCATCAATATCATCATTACTATTATTACTATTATACAACTGTCCAAATGTCACATCATAACGCATACGCTACGGCAGGTCACTACACATACCTCACTGTGACGCATTATAAGTTATAAAGTATGCGTCAGTATAACGCCAAATCAAGCCATCACGCTTGCGTCACTATGACGTACGTCAATCCGTAACGCATGCGTCACTATGACGTACGTCAATCCGTAACGCATGCGTCACTATGACGTACGTCAATCCGTAACGCATGCGTCACTAAAACTATCAAAGCGTATAATTCCTGTCCATTTGTTACGCAAGCACCGTTACGAGTCGGCGTCAAGATGAAGGAAATACTCATAAATACGCAGTTCATCTGATGTTCAGACACGTCAGCCAATCATATCAATAATGCATTATTGCTACGTTTTCCAAACAGTCAACATCTTTTACGAATCTGTACCTACAAGGGCCCCTCCCTGGTACGCACGCTTGAACATGGCGTACGCTCCGTAATACGCAGTCTTAGATGAAAAAAAAGCGTATCCTCCGTAGGTGCGCAATCTTCAGCAATGCTTATTATGCTCTCTAGTGCTTCTCCATTGCCCATCCACGAACAATCCACATCCACTGCCCGCACCCTTAAATAAACACTATGTTTACTATTTACTTATCCCACACAACACCTCTGCTTCCA
>NC_092241.1:8767068-8799568 GCF_036320965.1 Panulirus ornatus | reverse complement strand
TACCACACTACCACACCACCACACTACCACACCACCACACTACCACATCACCACATCACCACACCACCACACTACCACACCACCACACTACCACACCACCACACCACAACACTACCACATCACTACATCACCACATTACCACACCACCACACTACCACACCACCACACTAACACTACCACACCAGCACACTACCACATCACCACATCACCACACCACCACACTACCACACCACCACACTACCACACCACCACACTACCACACCACCACATACGCACGAGTCATAACCTATCACTATATCATTTACTAGCGACCAGATCTCCTGCTGGGAAATCAATTTCTCCCGCTATTCTTAGCGTTGGTGGGACACAGGCCTTACTGGACCACCTTAGGATGGGTGTATACCTACCTGCTGGGGAGGGTGTAATGGGATGGTACTGTCCTGTTCTGATGGCTGGGATAGAGGCGTGTGTGTGTGTGTATACAACACTCACCAACCAGCACGTGGGTGTGGGATGGGACGTGGGATTAAAGAAAGAAAAAGTGATTCTGGGGGATGTCTTACGACTCCTTCTGAAACTGGTTACGCTGGGGAATTGATTTTTCTTGTTTTCCATTGTTTCTGTGTGTGTGTGTGTGTGTGTGTGTGTGTGTGTGTGTGTGTGTGTGTGTGTGTGTGTGTGAACAATATACACATACATGTATGTATGTATAGGTGTTGCTGGACTCCACCAGCGTGAGGTTACACCAGAAGTGAAGAAAAGTCAAAAGCAACGTAGATAAGAACAAGAGAAACTGACAGAAGTGAAGATATAGGTGATGAAAGCACCACAGGTGATGATACCAGGAGAAATTATGGATCATTAAAAAGGTTGAAACAGGTGGATTTAGGGAGAGAAGTGGGCAGAGGGAGACACGGCACAAGAGAAAGAGGAGAAGTGGTGTAGCCACAATGAGGAAGACGGGGGGAAAAGGTGATTCAAGGCTTTGGACTTTGTCTTCACTTCGTCTGTGTTTATTCACCTCGAAAGTTTTATTTACGTATAGAATCTCAACTTGTAAACATGACAGTCGCGTCTCCCAGACATACTAGTGCGATCAAGGCCATGAGGACCTGGTCTATGATCTAGCTTCTTAAAGGCTTAAGTCAAAGCCAAGGCGATTATCTATCATGTCTAAGGGTCGTACCGTCCAGTCCGTCGTGCTCAAGGGTCATCCCGTCTCGTCCGTCGCGCTCAAGGGTCATCCCGTCTCGTCCGTCGTGCTCAAGGGTCGTCTCATACGTCCGTCGTGCTCAAGGGTCGTCCCGTCTGTCGTGCTCAAGGGTCGTACTATCCCGTCCGTCGTGCTCAAGGGTCGTCTCATACGTCCGTCGTGCTCAAGGGTCGTCCCGTCTGTCGTGCTCAAGGGTCGTCCCATCCCGTCCGTCGTACTCAAGGGTCGTACCATCCCGTCCGTCGTGCTCAAGGGTCGTACCATCCCGTCCGTCGTGCTCAAGGGTCGTACCATCCCGTCCGTCGTGCTCAAGGGTCGTACCATCCGTCGTGTGCTCAGGTAAGGAACTTCGACGTGTGGGCTTTACTGAGTCACACAAGACGCGTGACACAGAGAACCAGGGGAAAAAGAGGCACAGAAAACATGGTCTCCCAAGCTTCGTTTTCGTCTTGTTCCGGTTTGTGTCTGTTGCCCTTCACTCGTCTGGGTTTTTTCTTACATTCCTCCACATTGTCATTATCCTTCTTCCCCTTCTCATCCATCTGATTCGCCTCCTAATACGTATGTCCTTCTTTATATCACCTCTTCCTATCTTCGTATCTTTCCTCTCCGTTCGCTGTTTTCAAATTACATTTAAGAGTTTAGTAGTCTTGTCATTTCTATTACTTCTATTCTGTTCTCCTTCCCTTCGTTCCCTCTTTATCACTCTCTCTCCCTCCCCTTTCTCTCTCTCCCTTCCTATTCACCCTTCTTGCCTCACCTCCTCCTCCTCCTCCTCCTCCTACCTTTCCTTCAACTCCTCCTGTTCCTCTCTCTCTCCTTCTCCTCCTGACAATGTGCCTGACCTTGGCTTGGCCTCCCTAAGCCACCTACGGTCGTCACCCTCTCTGGGTGATTCAAGTGCGCTAATATGACGCCCCTGCGTCGCCTCCTGCAGGAGGAGGAGGAGGAGGAGGAGGAGGAGGAGGAGTTGCTGTTGTTGCCACAGCCTGACAATGCCCCGGTATACGTTGGTGTGGTGTTTATACAAGTTTGTCCTGAGACGACGTGGGTTTATGTGCGTTTATCTACGTAGGATTATATTCATCCACGTAAGATTACATTCATCTACGTAGGATTATTCTTATCCACGTAGGATTACATTTATCCACGTAGGATTATATTCATCCACGTAGGATTGTATTCATCCACGTAGGATTATATTCATCCACGTAGGATTGTATTCATCCACGTAGGATTATATTAATCCACGTAGGATTGTATTAATCCACGTAGGATTGTATTTATCCACGTAGGATTATTTATCCACGTAGGATTACATTTATGCACGTAGGATTACATCTATCCACGTAGGATTACATCTATCCACGTAGGATTACATCTACCCACATAGGATTATATCTATCCACGTAGGATTACATTAATCCACGTAGGATGGTCAGCGTAGCGTAGTAATGTGTTACGTAAGTACTGGAGTCTAGACGCAAGAACGCTACTGGTTTCTGAACGTATGCAAATCAGCAGACCAAGGCGAAATTTGCATAAAGTTGATGATTCACGTATCATCAGTAATGTGTGCTGGGTGTGAGTACGTAGGGAGGGAAGGAGGGACTCATCATGTTACGGGTATAGGAAGGGACTGAGTGCGTTACGGGTATGGGGGAAACTAGAGTGCGTTACGGGTATATGGAAGACTGAGTGCGTTACGGGTATGGGGAGGACTGAGTGCGTTACGGGTATGGGGGGAACTAGAGTGAGTTACGGGTATGGGGGGAACTAGAGTGCGTTACGGGTATATGGAGGACTGAGTGCGTTACGGGTATGTGGAAGAATGAGTGCGTTGCGGGTATGTGGAAGAATGAGTGCGTTACGGGTATGGGGAAACTAGAGTGCGTTACGGGTATATGGAGGACTGAGTGCGTTACGGGTATGGGGAAACTAGAGTGCGTTACGGGTATTTGGAGGACTGAGTGCGTTACGGGTATGGGGAAACTAGAGTGCGTTACGGGTATAGGAAGGGACTGAGTGCGTTACGGGTATGGGGGAACTAGAGTGCGTTACGGGTATATGGAGGACTGAGTGCGTTACGGGTATATGAGGACTGAGTGCGTTACGGGTATATGGAAGACTGAGTGCGTTACGGGTATGTGGAAGAATGAGTGCGTTGCGGGTATGTGGAAGAATGAGTGCGTTACGGGTATGGGGAAACTAGAGTGCGTTACGGGTATATGGAGGACTGAGTGCGTTACGGGTATGGGGAAACTAGAGTGCGTTACGGGTATTTGGAGGACTGAGTGCGTTACGGGTATGGGGAAACTAGAGTGCGTTACGGGTATAGGAAGGGACTGAGTGCGTTACGGGTATGGGGGAACTAGAGTGCGTTACGGGTATATGGAGGACTGAGTGCGTTACGGGTATATGGAGGACTGAGTGCGTTACGGGTATATGGAAGACTGAGTGCGTTACGGGTATGTGGAAGAATGAGTGCGTTGCGGGTATGTGGAAAAATGAGTGCGTTAGAGACATGAGTAAAAATATATGCCAGATATTTCTACTGTATGTTGGTGGAGTATGTGGAGTATGTTGCCAGTGTTGGTAGATTATGCTGGTAATGTATGTAGATTATGTTGCTAGTAATGTATGTAGCATATGCTGGTAGAGAATGTAGACTAAGCTGGTAGAGTATGTAGAGAAAGCTGTTAGAGTATGTAGACTATGCTGGCGGAGCATGTAGACTATGCTGCTAGCGTATGTAGACTATGCTGGTGGAGCATGTAGACTATGCTGCTGGCGTATGTAGACTATGCTGGCGGAGCATGTAGACTATGCTGCTGGCGTATGTAGACTATGCTGGCGGAGCATGTAGACTATGCTGCTAGCGTATGTAGACTATGCTGGCGGAGCATGTAGACTATGCTGCTAGCGTATGTAGACTATGCTGGTGGAGCATGTAGACTATGCTGCTAGCGGAGTATATACAGAAGCGAATACGTTTTTGGTTATGAGGAAGACTCCGGCGCTGTGTCATTTGCATAAGGTATAGGTAACATCTTAGGGCAATAAGATGTGTATTTTCTACTTGGGCAAGCCATGTAGAATGCAAATGGGGAGGTGGAGGAGTAGTGGTGGTGGGGGGGGGAGGAATGGTGGAGTGGGGTGAGAGAGATACGAGAGAGAGAGAGAGAGAGAGAGAGAGAGAGAGAGAGAGAGAGAGAGAGAGAGAGAGAGAGAGAAAATGGACAGGAGGAAAGGGGAGGAAAGGGTAAGGGGGATAGAGAAATGGGGTAAAGCCTTGGGTAATATATGTTGTAGAGAGAGAGAGAGAGAGAGAGAGAGAGAGAGAGAGAGAGAGAGAGAGAGAGAGAGAGAGAGAGGAAATGGACAGGAGGAAAGGGGAGGAAAGGGTAAGGGGGATAGAGAAATGGGGTAAAGCCTTGGGTAATATATGTTGTAGAGGAAGTCGAGAGAGAGAGAGAGAGAGAGAGAGAGAGAGAGAGAGAGAGAGAGAGAGAGAGAGAGAGAGAGAGAGAGAGAGAGAGAGAGAGAGAGAGAGAGGAAAGCGGGACGAAAATAATGATAAATTTATTAAGAAGATGACATCCGTGTTTGACAGTGACGTTTGACACCAAACACATGACAGATTTTGAAGTCCTTGACTCATGACAGTTGACATACGTACACTCATGACACCCAGAGCGTCCACGTATATAATGACAGCTCGACAGCTAATACCTTCTGAACAGCTTTGACAGCTGACAGGATCCGGGATCTTGTCATATACGAACATGACGAAAATCTAAGTGTTGATCTAATCTATAAACTTGACAACCTGACATCACTCAGAACTTGACTGCCTGTCATATCGAGGACCTGTCAAGCCTTGACAGCCAAAGAACACATACCAAAAAAGCCCCCAAAAGTTGACTCATGACAAGGAATTTACATGGGGATGTAAATGCGCTACTAGGAAAAGATATTAGACTTTCACAACTTGACCTACACACACACACACACACACACACACACACACACACACACACACACACACACACACACACGGGGTTGACAGGTACGAGTCGTCGTCAACAAGAACCAGGTCATGTATCAGGGGGTCGAGTGATGGATAACACAAGGTGGGCATAATTGATGGGTTCTTTTTCCTTCCTCGGTCCTTCTGTGGGTGAGGTCTCTCCTTCCAGAACAATGTAGGACTCTGTGGGAGGAGCAACGCTAATAGGATGCCTATTATTACGTCTAAAAGGGGGGGGATAGGGTGGGGGTGTTGACCAGGTTAGGTCTCCAGTACGTGGGTCTCCGAGCGTCTCCCAGAACCCTGGTGGGGGTACAGGAGACATAGGACACGATGGTCTATGATGAAGTTATCTGCTGGAGGACAGTACATGGGAAGGACAGATGACACAAGACCTGATGGTCTATGACCAGGTTATCTGCTGGAGGACAGTACATGGGAAGGACAGATAACACAAGACCTGATGGTCTATGACCAGGTTATCAGCTGGAGGACAGTACATGGGAAGGACAGATAACACAAGACCTGATGGTCTATGACCAGGTTATCTGCTGGAGGACAGTATATGGGAAGGACAGATAACACAAGACCTGATGGTCTATGACCAGGTTATCTGCTGGAGGACAGTACATGGGAAAAACAGATGACACAAGACCTGATGGTCTATGACCAGGTTATCTGCTGGAGGACAGTACATGGGAAGGACAGATGACACAAGACCTGATGGTCTATGACCAGGTTATCTGCTGGAGGACAGTACATGGGAAGGACAGATAACACAAGACCTGATGGTCTATGACCAGGTTATCTGCTGGAGGACAGTACATGGGAAGGACAGATAACACAAGACCTGATGGTCTATGACCATGGGAGTACACAGGAAAATCAAATGATATACGACGAGGTAATTAGATGGAGGACAGTAATAGCAGGCTATACTCTTAATCTATACAGATGGAGGCAAGGTTAGTATGCTTCTGGTTCTGTGGGATGGGATGGGGATGGAGGAAGAGGAGGGAGGGAAGGAGGGAGGGGACTTAAAAAGGGATTATCCTGGTACCTTTGTGGTTCTTTAGCTCTAGGTGTGCGTGACTGGATTGTTCAACAAGAACGGAAGATCCTAAAAACTAAGTGTTCTTGACAATGAACATCAACACAGCATGACAGCAGGCACAGTTCTGAGATCAGTAATCATTATGCAGCATTCTGGGCAAGGTCCTTCAAACACAGCAGCACAGCACAAGCCCCGAGACAGCATATGCTATACAGCATACTTGACAGCTTACAAGGGCATCAGCAGGAGCAGCATAATAAGGATGAGGCATCACACAGTGGAATGTAAACACCAACAGACGACTAGGTCCCTTTTAGGCTTGGCTCTGGCCAGCAGAGATCAGAGGTACAGGATTTGGTGTGGAGGGAGGGAGGGATAGATAGATAGATGGATAGATATATAGATAAATAGATAGATAAATAGATAGATGGATGGATAGATAGATAGATAGATAGAAAGTAACATTATGAAAGACGAATTACATTTTACCAGTAATCGTCTTTTTCGGTGGTTCTTTTTACCGCTCGACGAAACCCATTTTCTTTTATGACAGCACGAGAGTAAACACCTGTATTTCATCTCATACATTCAAAACTTTACCGTCGACAAATAGACCAAAAAAGGAGATATAGAAACGTACGAAAAGACCATGGCAGAATAGGGAGGAAAAAAAAAGGAAAATAAACGGATTTACAGACCAACAAACAGAGCCTGTTTGTCAAACAAAGGAAAACAAATAACTGAACAAACAAGGCACACAAGCAAGTATATATATATATATATATATATATATATATATATATATATATATATATATATATATATATATATATATTGATCGCCTTGTCCTGCGATAGCGCCAGGAACAGATGAAGAATGGCCACATTCGTTCACACTCAGTCTCTAGCTGTCATGCGTAATGCACCGAAACCACAGCTCCCTTTCCACATCCAGTCCCCCCACAAAACTTTCCATGGTTTACCCCAGACGCTTCACATGCCCTGGTTCAGGCCAGTGACAGCACGTCGACCCCAGTATCTAGCTCAAGCTAGATACATATATATATACATATATATATACATATATATATATATATATATATATATATATATATATATATATATATATATATATATAAATACAAGGTAATGAAGATGGGAATACGTTAGAAAATATAGCAGATTGGCATTCATAGGCTAGGAAATAGCTAGCAACTTTCCATAGCGTAATTCGCGTCGAAAAATATCGTAAATGCTTCTCAAGTTTGGTCACGGCAATTCACGATACAAACGTATAGAAAAGGTCATGTGGAGGTCAGCATGATCCGCGACGATCATTAAGAGGGATGAGTTAGGAACAAAGGTCAAAGGCCGTTAATTTGATCATCATGTCAGAAGGATGAGTAAGGGGTGACTTGATCAAAATATGCAAGTAAGTAAACCAGTCTGATGATGGCTACAGTGAAAAACAGTTCCTCGAAACATGCTTTCCACCCCACATAAAAAGAAAATCTAACCAACCAGAAGTCATACTAAGAAATTAAGCAAGAATCAAGATGGCACATTTGAAAGTACTTTTACAGTGACACAGTGATGGCTCACTGGGATAAACTCAGTGGGAAAGCAACGAACACTGACAGTACACAAAAATTGAATAAGTTTTATGATAGCAAGGAAAGCTCAAAGGACCTGACCTCAAGGGTGAAGAACTCCCCTCCTGTATTATACAAACTGGTGATTGTCAACATAACACACACACAGCTGGACAGACAGACAGACAGACGAACGGAGAAGATGTATAAGCCATACAGTTTGCATGTATACAAAGCACATATAAATATACAAAACCAGGGGTCTGACCAAACTGTATACACCTCTCTACATAACTGTATACATCGCCTGTAACCGTATACAGCGCCTGTAACTGCATACAACACTGTAGCTGTAGTCAGCCTTCTGGATGAACATAAGAGACAATACGACACACAAGCACAAACCGTGATAATGACTCCAGCCCATTTGCTTAATGACAGTAATTAACACCATCCCTCCTCCTCCCACTTCTTCTTCCCCTTAACTACACACACACACACAGGATGGTGTGTGTGTGTGCGTGCGTGTGTAACATCTCTCCCTCTGTGTGTGTATATATATATATATATATATATATATATATATATATATATATATATATATATATATATATATATATATATATATAGGGTGTATGTGACGAGCTTGGAACACGACAACAAACACAAGGAACTGGAGGTCCACGTGTGTGTGTGTGTGTGTGTGTGTGTGTGTGATGTGAGGAACGGTTAAGCTGTGAGGGTGTGGAGAGGGGAAACACATCTTCCTCCTCCTCCTCCTCTGCCTCGAAAAGAGAGTCATCGCCTCCTTCTCCTCCTCCTCCTCCTCCTCCTGCTCCTCCTGCTCCTCCCCCTCCTGCTCCTCCTCCTCCTCCTCCGCCTCCGCCGCAACTGGTCGTCATGAGGCGACGTTTGGTGAGTCTTGGTTCACGTGTGGGAAGAAGATGTGGGAGGAGGACGTCATTATGGCTCACTGACCGTATCACAGACCATAGCAGTTATCCCTTACTTCCTCCTCCTCCTCCTCCTCCTCCTCCTCCTCTCCTCCTCCTCCTTCTCCTCCTCCTCCTCGGCCTCCACTAATAGTAGCTAAAGGCGGAAGTAGCGTTATGTCGCTACTTAAGTAGACAGAGATCGACTTTTACTTAAGTAATTCGAATCTAGACTATTTCTACTTATATTAAGTATGATTTTTTTGAGAGAGGAAATACACACTTACTTCATTATCTTCCTCGCTACGTCTCGTAACATAGTGGTGGGAGTGGAGATGTCCCTCACATTGATCCCTCCCAGCTCCCTCCCATGACACCCCCAAGTTCCTCCCACCACCAGCAAGTAACGAGGCGTCTGGATGACGCAAGACGAGGTAACGAGGCATCTGGATGACGTAAGGAAGTAACGAGGCGTCTGGATGACGCAAGACGAGGTAACGAGGCATCTGGATGACGTAAGGAAGTAACGAGGCGTCTGGATGACGCAAGACGAGGTAACGAGGCGTCTGGATGACGTAAGGAAGTAACGAGGCGTCTGGATGACGCAAGACGAAGTAACGAGGCGTCTGGATGACACAAGACGAAGTAACGAGGCGTCTGGATGATACAAGACGAAGTAACGAGGCATCTGGATGACGCAAGACGAAGTAACGAGGCATCTGGATGACACAAGACGAAGTAACGAGGCGTCTGGATGACGCAAGACGAAGTAACGAGGCATCTGGATGACGTAAGGAAGTAACGAGGCGTCTGGATGACGCAAGACGAAGTAACGAGGCGTCTGGATGACACAAGACGAAGTAACGAGGCGTCTGGATGATACAAGACGAAGTAACGAGGCATCTGGATGACGCAAGACGAAGTAACGAGGCGTCTGGATGACGCAAGACGAAGTAACGAGGCGTCTGGATGACGCAAGACGAAGTAACGAGGCATCTGGATGACGCAAGACGAGCTAACGAGACGTCTGGATGACGCAAGACGAAGCAAACATATTGTCGAAAACGTACTTGAGAAAAGTAGCGAAAGTAGGGTCGTTAAGTAAAAAGTAGATCTAGAAATAATCTACTTCAAAAAAAATACATTTAAGAACAGACTTGTTAAAATATTTCACTTCAAGTCCAGGACTTACATTACTGTCGTCTCTGTAGTGGCTGCAGGTAATCCGCTTTGGATGACCTGTCTACTTTTATAACATCCGCCATATTAAAGTGTGCGTCCCTGATATCATCCACTGCCACACAGAACCTCCCAGGAACCCAGAGGTTTGGCACTGTCTGAATTCCTTTGTAAGTTACCAGTGGATACCCATCACTACCATTACAGTTCTTCTGTTCCAGTGAGCAGTGTGAGTAAAGGGGCGTTACTGCTTTGTTTCTCTCTATGACCCTACTCACTGCAACAGGGCAAGTAAACCACTCTTCGTGTTACTCACCATAGTGTTCAAAGTCATGATGGATCCTAGTTTTAACCTGACGACATAACAATACAATCAGAAGGTCTTAGATGTAGTTACCCTTAGAAAAACTGAAATGATCATGTAGAACTGGTTGTGTACACTGCTAGAGAGAGTTTCTGATCTGGTGAGCCTCATATACGAAACTGAGGTCATCATTTAGATTTAATTATACTACAATTGACCCACCATCCACCTCATAAGATAGCAAACACTAGGAACACAGACTGTATTTTTGCCTCATCTTCTCCTCATTAATACCTCATGATCTGTCCTCATTTGACCATTTGAACATGATGTTACGACCCTTAAGCACGACGGTACAACCCTTAGGTGTGTTGGTGTGATTTTCAAGTTGAACTTTAATGGTCAGGTCAAGGACCAGTGTTCGTGGACCGTACCGTCGTGCTCAAGGACCGTACCGTCGTGCTCAAGGGTCGTACCGTCGTTCTCAAGGGTCGTACGGTCGTGCTCAAGGATCGTACCGTCGTGCTCAAGGACCGTACCGTCGTGCTCAAGGGTCGTACCGTCGTGCTCAAGGGTCGCACGGTCGTGCTCAAGGATCGTACCGTCGTGTTCAAGGACCGTACCGTCGTGCTCAAAGGACCGTACCGTCGTGCTCAAGGGTCGTACCGTCGTGCTCAAGGGTCGCACGGTCGTGCTCAAGGATCGTACCGTCGTGTTCAAGGACCGTACCGTCGTGCTCAAGGATCGTACCGTCGTGCTCAAGGGTCGTACCGTCGTGCTCAAGGATGAAGCATCAAGCAATCGTGCCTCAGTTTAACTGGCCACACATCAGAGTCCTTCAATCAGGGCCAAGGTTGAACAATGTCATCCAGTCACCATAGTTACTCGCTCTCACGAAGCAGCGTTACGTTACATGAGACTACAAACGAACCTCAAACGACCCTCATTTAACGGTCGAGCTGAACTATGGGTCATTGCCTGTTCCGCTTGATGACAAGTGAATCACTTCTTTACAGTAAAGTGAGATATACATAAACATGAGAAGGAGGGGATGTACGATCGGTCGGGTGGGGTATTGTATACGTTACAGTTTTCATACATTCTGTTATCCTCTGTGGAACTGTACCTACGCATGTCAGAACTTATTGCACAAGTCTACTACACAACTTTATTTTAGAAGTTGTTTACAAAGCGTTAACGCAGAAGTGGTATAAGTCACTTGCTCCAAGTTGTGTTAGAAGTGGCGACATGACCCCAGGCCTGAGCTGAGCGCTCTCTTGAAGTTCACACGACATCTCGTGATCCTGACTTGAATTGGTGCTTTAAATGATAGCCTTACACGGAGGGCGTGGCCTTTGTCCGATCACACACGCACATGACACGAGCCGGGGTCAAAATCATGACCTCGATGGCCTCTAGCCAAATGAGACAAAGGCACCTACAATGGTCTCTGAATTGACCAACTATGAAAGAGTAAAACATGAAGGGACCCAAGTTACGAGTTAGGAACGCCAGGGGTTGAGAACATGGTTGCCATGCTGGGAACCTCACTTCTCGGAACCTCTAACTCATGTGGATGATGCGAATGTTAAAGACTGTGTCTCGTGTGGAGAGATGATGAGATATATCAACCCGGGAGCATCTGTGTATCACACAGACATTGCGGATGTGATATCCAAATGTGTCTCAAGCAACGAGTCATGGCTGGCAGCGTAGTGGCTAAAGGAAGAAACATATCACAAAGCCCTAAGTAGCCTTACAGCTTTGATATCATCCACGTAACAGTTATCCAACAGGTCATTCACTGTAGGTCATTAGACGTGATCCTAAACGTCTGTGTTTGACAGCACAACATCTGATAACTTTCTTTGTCCCCACACACACACACACACACACACACACACACACACAGATTCCAGCTTTTTTCAGTTCCTCACCCGAGTCTGCTGCCACCAGATCTGCATCATCATCAAACAGCAACCAACTCACCATACAGACTTCCCCAACTCACCTTACAGACCCCCACCCCCAATCTCAACTCCCAGATCCCCTAACCCCCCCCCCAAATCCACGTACATCCTAGACCTCCCCAGCTCAAACCCCCAGACCTTACCCTAACTCAACTCCCAGATATCACCCCACTTACCTCCGCATCTCCCCTTCCATAATCCTCCCTTCACCATTCACTCTCCTCCATCGCCTCTCTGTACATCTTAACTATTTTTCGTGAACCACAGCCATTCCTGTGGAGCTTTGCAGTGGCCCACACCATCATTTCTCTCGCTGTATCATGAAAGAAAATGAATGTCATGTATTATGAATGACGTTTTGACAATATATGCATATCTTATACAGCTCAGCGAAACAAATGGAGGTACGGCAACCATTAGGACCTTATATACTCACTACAGTTTAGTTCAATTGTCTCATTTGCATCTTATTATGCGGTATGAGTTCAGTTCAGTTGCCTAATTTACATTTTATTAAGTCGTGGGAGTTTGGCCAGAATATATATAGGAGCTGGTGCTTCTGATGGGGGAAGGGGAGATGGCTCCTCTCCTCCTCCCTCCATCTCTGGGTGTGCTAAGTCACCAACTTCCTCCCCCATACTCAGGGGATGTGGCAGGTCGTGTATTACCCCTTATACCACAATGAGGTATTGGGCCACATCGGTGTTTCTCCCCGTTCTTCAACCTCTCATTTTTCCCTTCTAGCTGTTCTTTTTTTGTTCTTCCTCAACATGAACAGGTAAAGACTCACACGATACTTGGAAACAACAACACGTTTTCTGGTGTTCTGTCTCTCCCTTCCTGTCAGTCCAATTAACCCGTAAATGACGGTCGACCAACATGTCCCCAAGTGACTAAACACATTACCCATCCCCTGAACCTTCTCTCCTAAATACACACACACACACACACACACACACACACACACACACACACACACACACACACTCGTTGGTGCTGAAATTTTAAGAATTAAGAATCTATTAGGTGTAAACCCAGAGCCAAAATAAACCAGGAATTCATAGGAAACATAAAGTCAGCCAAGGTAAGTCATCGAGATCATATATTTATAAACGGATCTGTTCTAAGGAGCCTGGATGAAGGGGATCATGATGTCTTCTCATTAGAAGGAGAAAAAGATTAACAAAAGAGGATCACAACTCATAACAAACTGATGACGAAACCACTATCTCAAGGACTTAAAGACCATAGGAAGTGTCATCAGACAAAAGAGGTAATTAGGGAGCTAAGATGTACGATTAAAGGTCAAAGATAACAAACACCAAGAGACTGAAAGAACTCACAGGAGTCATAGATAAAAATAAACAGAGAAGAGACGATATATCTAGAAGGGAAGTAACAAAGACAGAGGTTAAGAGGATCGTATAAGGTCTCTGAAACAGATCAAGTAAGAGGATCAATCCTTATACTATAGACGACACTATAGACTTGACAACAGAGAAGACAAGACACAAGATCAAACTCTGGCGATGAACAACAGAAACAAAAGAGTTATGAAACGATGCTCAGTATGAGAGATCTGGAGACGGTGAAGCAGTGGCTAAATAACACTGGCAAGTCTTAAAAAAAGAAGTGTGGAGTGTTAAGGATCTGTTGTATATGTTGATGTAGAACTTAGAGAAAGCTGGATACTTGCAGGTTAATAATGCTACTCTACAGGACTTACTCGACAAGTGGGTGGCACAGGAACTAAGAACATTAGTGAAACGAAAGGGAGTCAGACGGAAGTTAATAATAACTTGCTGAAGGAGAAGGAAAGCAAACTCTGGCCAGATAGGAGAATGTAAGAAGGAAGTGATATATTGTCAAGAAAGATGGACAGAAGCTGCACACATGCCAGGTGCAACAAAAATAACTTGGGAGATAGAGTCAAGACATAAGTGTACGACCTGTACAGATTATCTTCACTACGGACTCTTAAAGACAGGAGATGCCTGAAAGAGCATGGCTAGAATAGAGGATGAGGGACATCACTTGTGTGAAGGTAAAGCCACTCTGCCAGTAACCAAAGTCAGCTTAAGCATATCACGTGATGTGATTGTCACACTACAAAAATAATGGAGTGAAAGAGACCCTGAATGTTAAGAGGGTCTAAATCGAGGGAGAGATAAAGCGAACTAAAGCGTGTGGTAGATAAGGGGCGACGTGCTGCTATCAGTGGAATGAACTAAGGGTCCATGAAGAAGGTAGGAGTAGCCATGGAAAGGTCTGTGGGGCCTGACTGTGGGTAAGAGGCTGTGGTTTCGTTGTATTTATACAAGACAGCTGGAGAACGGATGTGAGCGAATAATGCCATTTCTTCGTCTGTTCCTGACGCTACTTCCCTGAGGCGACAAACGATCAAATAAGATGCACACACACACACACACACACACACACACACACACACACACACACACACAGATATATATCCCGTGATGATGTGATCATTACACGAAAGTGCACTTGTGAACTTATCGTGTTATACTTGCCTCCGTCAGGTCCCCTTGCTTGCTACTGATCCCCCCTCGCCGTGGGCAGTAAGGACGAGGGTTAGAAGACTTATAATGGGATTACCTAAAGTAGGTCAGGGTACGTGCTCAGTGGGAAGCCACACTCTTGACCTGGAATGTCAGTTATAATAATGCCAGTTGAATCTCCCTCCTGAGAGAGAGAGAGAGAGAGAGAGAGAGAGAGAGAGAGAGAGAGAGAGAGAGAGAGAGAGAGAGAGAGAGAGAGAGAGGTTCGAACCGGGCTATAAAACAGTTGTCCACTGATCTTGAGAATAAGGATTTACTTAGTTTTGGCTTTACGAAAGATGAGAAAATTTTTGGTGATTATGAAAGTTGATACATGACGTTACGACCCTTGAGCACGACGGTACGACCCTTGAGCACGACGATACGACCCTTGAACACGACTGGACGACCCTTGAGCACGACGGTACGACCCTTGAGCGGTACGACCCTTGAGCACGACGGTACGACCCTTGAACACGACTGGACGACCCTTGAGCACGACGGTACGACCCTTGAGCACGGCTAGACGACAGCAATCACCTCTACCAATAATCAACAAATCACCAAACACCATCAGTTAACAACCATTATTCCCAGTCTTCCTCAACCACATAATAAACAACGCTGGCTAACAAACTTTAATCACCAAACCAACAACAATTAGGCACTCAATCAACAACTAACAACCACCATCCAGCAACTACCACCACTAACTACCAATAACCAACTTTAACAACATATAACCTGACATCAACCACTAATCTACCACCTCAAACAGCCAACCATCAACCAACCACTATGCCATCAACAACATACAACCAATCAACCACAAACCGAAAAAAAAACATCCATCTTACAACCACCAACCAACCACTCACAACATACCAGCAAACCACCTAATAACCACTAAACACCATCGTCCATATAATTAACAACCACCTCTAACAACCCTAACCAAGAAATGACCATAGAAATAGCCCTCTCACCCTCAGACCAACAACCACAAACCCTCCTTTAACCATCATTAACTACCACCAACCACCCATACGACAAGCAATCCACATTACAGAACAATGTATATGTATACGTATGTATAGAAGGGTACCAGGGAATACATCTGGACCATACAGTCACCTCGGGGTTCAGAACGGACACTTGGAGACGCAAAACAGTTGCTGGTGACCGAGTCTGGCTTCCTCCCCCTCCTTGTGTACCACAACTCCTAGTTTGGGAGAAAGTAAATACATATGTAAAAAGGCATGTCTCAGCCTCCACACACTCCTTAAACAACTGGGGGGAGAGAGGGGGGGGAGGGGAGTGTTATCTGTGTGTGTGTGTGTGTGTGTGTGGGGCGAGGAGGAGGAGGAGGAAGGGAAGGGGCTGGTAATTGTTGCGTTTAACGTCCTTAGCAGATGATACAGTGGCTGGAAGTTTGGCCAAGAAGAGTTATGATCCTGTGGGGAGAGGGGTTGTAGATGGCCATTGTTGTTGTGGTGTTGTGGGGGGGGGGGGAGGGGGGTGGGTGAGACAGAGGCAAACACCACCACCACAACTGAGCCTCACAGGGTTTGTTATTGTTTGGACGAGGTAGACTCGTTTCTCGTCTCGCTACGCGCCTCGCCCTTCTATTTCCATCTATTCATCTCATTATTCTTTAATCGTCTTCATCATCATCATCATCATCTCCCCCAGGGTTAATATTATCAGGTACAGCGAATATCTGGGGGTCATTATTGTGATGGCACCGAGGTACGCATTGTAAAAGGCGAGGTGACAATATGTATTAACTATGTATAATCGAAGATATGTGTGTCTGTGTGTCTGTGTGTCTGTGTGTGTGTGTGTCTGTGTGTGTGTGTGTGTGTGTGTGTGTGTGTGTGTGTTGTACTTTCCTCAAGTGTGTAATGTTCAGAAGATGAACAATATAACCTTGTGTGTTCGCTTACAATCAAGAACATGAACCATTTCCAATGTTTTCTTCAGTGGCACACTACAACCATAAGTCCATCAACCACAATCAACCACACATCAACAACTATTTATAACCCTAAACCAACCACCACCACCACATTTTGACAACTCAGTATCAACCACGATTCCCACGGCCTACTAAAACTACCAGTTACTGTCTAACAAGCATCAACCATCACTCAACTAGTCAACCATACAACATCAACCACAACATCTATATAACAGCCAAAATCAACCACAAGCATCAACACAACCAAAATTCATCAACCTCCATCCAAGAATCGATTTTCGTCAACCAACAACCACAATCCTAACCACTCAGGAACCAACCAGCAACCAACAATCTACAACCATCAACCACCCTACCATGAAACACCGGCCATCAACAACCAACAATCACCAACATCTTACAAACAACCTCGTACCTATAACCATTAACCACCACACTGCAACCAGCAACCAACAACCACCATCACCACCTACCCAACCAGCACCTTACAACCAGCCAACAACCAGCATCACCACCACCACACAACCAACCAGCAACCAACCAACCACCACCACCACCTACACAACCAACCAGCACCTTACAACCAGCCAACAACCACCATCAACCACCACCCTACAACCACCCACCATCCGTCAACCAACCTCACCATAAAAGGCAACCCCCCCCCTCCCCACCACAAGGTCACACACACACACACACACACACCAGCCGTACTGAGGGAGGTTTACTGACCTCTCCAACACAAGGGTTGTGTAATTCCCTCACAACATCGCTGTCTGACCGAAATTCTGATGGTGGAGATAGTGAGGGAGGGACGGCTGGGGCTCACTGTTGGAGTTGTTGGTGGAGTGGTACCGGGAGTGAGGGTGGTGGAGACACGAGGGATAATGGTGGTGATGGTGGTGATGACGTATAATAATAATAATGATAATGATAATAATAATAATAATAATGATAATAATAATAATAATAATAATAATAATAATAATAATAATGATAATAATAATAATAATGATAATAATAATAATAATAATAATAATAATAATAATGATAATAATGATAATAATAATAATAATAATAATAATAATAATAATGATAATAATAATAATAATAATAATAATAATAATGATAATAATGATAATAATAATAATAATAATAATAATGATAATAATGATAATAATAATAATAATAATAATAATAATAATAATAATAATAATAATAATAATAATAAAAAAGAATAATAAGGATAATAATGATAATGATGATAATTACCATAATAATTATCATTATGAGATGAGATGGTAGATGACTGTGGGGTGTGCTGGGGAACATGACACATGCGCAGTGGAGCCTCATACTGACCTTCAACAACCCTTCAATCAAGTTAACTACTGCTTTCCTCACATCATCTTCACTACGCTAGTATCACATTCACCATCATCTTCACTACGCTAGTATCACGTTCACCCTCATCTTCACTACATCCTCATCACCAGCACACCCTCATCTTCACCACACCCTTATCTTCACTACACCCTCATCTTCACTACACCCTCATCTTCACTACACCCTCATCTTCACATAGTGTTAACAACCATCACTATACGACCCGGCCTTGACCTCCAACCTTCATTGTTAAGGTCAACATCACAACACCCTCAATAACCACTGACCTCTGACCTTACAATAACGGGAAGGGTTGAAGATGAACTTTTTTCACACACACACACACACACACACACACACACACACACACACACACACACATACTAGCAGTATAACAATAAAACGTTATTATTGATATAATTATTTTCATTATCATCATCATCATCATTATTATTATTATTATTATCATTATTATTATTATTATTATTATCATTACTATTATTATCATCATTATTATCATCATTATTTTCATTACTTATTATTATCATCTTTATTATGTCATTATTGTTATTAATTATTGCTATTATTATCATTATTATTATCCTTATCATTATTATCATTTTTATGTCATTATTGTTATTAATTATTATTATTATTATCATTATTATTATCCTTATTATTATTATCATTATTATCATTTTTATGTCATTATTGTTATTAATTATTATTATTATTATTATTATATTAATATTATTATTATTATTATCATTATTATTATTATCATTATAATTACCATCTCTATCATCTAACTGACCTCCACTTATCTTCAACGATTACCTCAACCCCACAACCTCACTACAAACCCTCCCATCTACCCCACCCCACCACACACACACACTGGGGGTTCGAACGAGGGAAGCGGCACAAGAAGATAGTCCAGACCCAAGTAACAAAAGATAAAAGTAGCAATTAAGGAAAAATGGATAATTTACGTAAAGTAGCAACAGATTCATCTAAGATGCCAAACAACCAAGTAAGATAAACAAGGAGACATAACAGACATAACAACAGACAACAGTAGTAGTAACAGTCAGCAACAGAAGCGGTACAAAGTAACAACAGTGTCACCAGGAGCAGACATACGTAACACTGCGTTACGGTATGATTATATTAAAGTCCCAGTAACAGTTGTGAAGTCCATAATCTTAAAGGTGTGGTTTTTGGGCCAAGTACGACTCTGATCACGACCCTTGGGGAAATCAAGTCAGTGTGTCACGCTGTCGTAAGCGAGGGTCGTACCGTCGTGCTCAAGGGTCGTACCGTCGTGCTCAAGGGTCGTACCGTCGTGCTCAAGGGTCATACCGTCGTGCTCAAAGGGTCGTTCCCTTTATTCTCAAAGCTTTCAACAAACGCAATACGACTGTCGAACACAAAGACACCAAACAAACAAAAACAACATCAAGAAACGATTACCACCACAAGAAACACAAAGACAACAACAAGTAAACAAGATCAAGATAGTAACTAAATCTCCGTAAATATACTTGTTACAAAACTACAGTTCTCATGTAACGACAAAGTTGATTACAGAAAACCATGTCCACACACGGCGTGTGTGTGTGTGTGTGTGTGTGTGGTGTGTGTGTGTGTGTGTGTGGTGTGTGTGTGTGTGTGGTGTGTGTGTGTGTGTGTGTGTGCTCCATGTGTTGTCAAGGGATCAGCTGGACCTGAAAGACCAGGAATAGCACCCCCCCCGTCAAGGCTAACGAACAACGCCCCCGTCAAGGCTAACGAACAACGCCCCCGTCAAATCTAACGAATAGCGCCCCCGTCAAGGCTAACGAACAACGCCCCCGTCAAGGCTAACGAACAACGCCCCCGTCAAGGCTAACGAACAACGCCCCCGTCAAGGCTAACGAACAACGCCCCCGTCAAGGCTAACGAACAACGCCCCCGTCAAGGCTAACGAACAACGCCCCCGTCAAGGCTAACGAACAACGCCCCCGTCAAGGCTAACGAACAGCAACCCTCGTCAAGGCTAACGAACAACGCCCCCGTCAAGGCTAACGAACAACGCCCCCGTCAAGGCTAACGAACAGCAACCCTCGTCAAGGCTAACGAACAACGCCCCCGTCAAGGCTAACGAACAACGCCCCCGTCAAGGCTAACGAACAGCAACCCTCGTCAAGGCTAACGAACAACGCCCCCGTCAAGGCTAACGAACAACGCCCCCGTCAAGGCTAACGAACAACGCCCCCGTCAAGGCTAACGAACAGCAACCCTCGTCAAGGCTAACGAACAACGCCCCCGTCAAGGCTAACGAACAACGCCCCCGTCAAGGCTAACGAACAGCGCCCCCGTCAAGGCTAACGAACAGCGCCCCCGTCAAGGTTAACGAATAGCACCCCCGTCAAGGCTAACGAACAGCACCCCCGTCAAGGCTAACGAACAGCACCCCCGTCAAGGCTAACGAACAGCACCCCCGTCAAGGCTAACGAACAGCACCCCCGTCAAGGCTAACTAGGTGTGACTCGTCCTCATGTGGGAGCAGGTGTGGGGGGGGGGGACGAACCAATAACACCAAGCCACAAGCAAGCAACACCACCAAGCAAGCAACACCAAGCAAGCAAGCAACACCACCAAGCAAGCCAACACCAAGCCACAAGCAAGCAACACCACCAAGCAAGCAACACCAAGCAAGCAAGCAACACCACCAAGCAAGCCAACACCAAGCCACAAGCAAGCAACACCACCAAGCAAGCAACACCAAGCAAGCAAGCAACACCACCAAGCAAGCAACACCACCAAGCAAGCAACACCAAGCAAGCAAGCCAACACCAAGCCACAAGCAAGCAACACCAAGCAAGCAAGCAACACCACCAAGCAAGCCAACACCAAGCCACAAGCAAGCAACACCAAGCAAGCAAGCAACACCACCAAGCAAGCCAACACCAAGCCACAAGCAAGCAACACCACCAAGCAAGCAACACCAAGCAAGCAAGCAACACCACCAAGCAAGCAACACCACCAAGCAAGCAACACCAAGCAAGCAAGCCAACACCAAGCCACAAGCAAGCAACACCAAGCAAGCAAGCAACACCACCAAGCAAGCCAACACCAAGCCACAAGCAAGCAACACCAAGCAAGCAAGCAACACCACCAAGCAAGCCAACACCAAGCCACAAGCAAGCAACACCGCTAAGCAAGCAACACCACCAAGCAAGCAAGCACATGCAGGGGATCGCCGAGCGTGTCCAATCACTAACAAGCATTAACAGGCGGTAATTAGGCCATCAGGGGCAGTTAGGTGGCACAGGAAGACGCCATTGCAAGCACTGACGAAAACAAAGACAAACCAACCCTTCACGCAAACAATGACACCAACAAACAAACAAACACACACACACACAAACACTAATTAACATGAACAAAGACATGTCAACACTAACTACCATTAGCAAGCATTAACAAGCACCAAGAGACGACTGCTAACAACCACAAGCACAAACAGATGGGGGTGGGGGGGTATTACAACCCCCCCACACCCCACCCTAATGACCTCACTCCACCCTTACCCCCTCCAACTCCCTCCACCTGTCCTCGCTACCCCATCACAACCCCCCCTCCCTCCCTCCCTCCATCCGTAACCCCACCCCACCTCCCTCAACCCCTCCCCGTTTTCCACCAACTCCACCCCTTTCCTTCTGAACCACCCCCCCAACCCCCACCTTTCCCCCCCCCCCTCCTCACCATCATCACCCTCTCTCTCCTTAGACAGCATTTCGTCCCCTTTCCCTTCTCCACCACCCTCTCCACTGCTCCATCTTTCACCCTCCCCCCTCCAACAACTTCTCCTTCACCCCCTTCACACGCCGTCCCACCTCCACCCCCACCTCCACCATCTCCACCTTTCCCACTTCCACTACCCCTTCCCCCCATCATCATTCACTCCTCCCTTCCCTTCCACTTTCCCACTCCTTCCCTTCCATTCCACCTGTCCATCCTTCCCCCCCCCCCCAACCACCGCCACCCCCCTCCCCTCGTTTGGCTCCATTCCAGGTGATATTACGACATGGCAACAGAACCCCCCACCATCCCCCCACCTTCACACAATCTCCCCCTCCCACTCTTCCCCTCTCCGTCCCCACCACAGCCCTAGGTGGCCTTCACCTCCACCATCACCTTCCCCACCCCAACCACAACCTTGAACCTTCCCCCACCCCACCCACAATCCCCCATCATCCCCCACCCCAACCACAACCTTGAACCTTCCCCCACCCCACCCACAATCCCCCATCATCCCCCACCCCAACCACAACCTTGAACCTTCCCCCACCCCACCCACAATCCCCCACCCCAATCACAACCATGCACCTTCCCCCACCCCAACCACAACCTTGAACATTCCCTTTCTCCAACCACAACCATGCATCATTCTCCACCCCAACCACAACCTTGCACCTTCCCCCACCCTAACCAGAGAGAGAGAGAGAGAGAGAGAGAGAGAGAGAGAGAGAGAGAGAGAGAGAGAGAGAGAGAGAGAGAGAGAACCACAGAAGATAACAAGACAGCGCTCACACAGAGCCACAGGAATCCTGTCCACAAAACATTAACATACCCACCCACGTCAACAACATACCCACCCACGTCAACAACATACCCACCCACGTCAACAACATACCCACCCACGTCAACAACATACCCACCCACGTCAACAACATACCCACCCACGTCAACAACATACCCACCCACGTCAACAACATACCCACCCACGTCAACAACATACCCACCCACGTCAACAACATACCCACCCACGTCAACAACATACCCACCCACGTCAACAACATACCCACCCACGTCAACAACATACCCACCCTCGTCAACAACATACCCACCACGTCAACAAAGGGACACCACCACGTCAACAAAGGGACACCACCACGTCAACAAAGGGACACCACCACGTCAACAAAGGGACACCACCACGCCAGCAACATACCCACCCACGTCAACAACATACCACCCACGTCAACAACATTACCCACCCACGTCAACAAAGGGACACCACCACGTCAACAACATACCCAACCCACGTCAACAACATACCCACACCACGTCAACAACATACCACCCACGTCAACAACATACCCACCCACGTCAACAACATACCCACCACGTCAACAAAGGAACACCACCACGCCAACAACATACCCACCCACGTCAACACATACCCACCCACGTCAACAACATTACCCACCCACGTCAACACATACCCACCCACGTCCAACAACATACCCACACCACGTCAACAACATACCCAACCCACGTCAACAACATACCCACCCACGTCAACACATACCCACCCACGTCAACAAAGGGACACCACCACGCCAGCAACATACCCACCCACGTCAACAAAGGAACACCACCACGCCAACAACATACCCACCCACGTCCAACAACATACCCACCACGTCAACAACATACCCAACCCACGTCAACAACATACCACCCACGTCAACAACATACCCACCACGTCAACAACATACCACCCACGTCAACACATACCCACCCACGTCAACAACATACCACCCACGTCAACACATACCCACCCACGTCAACAACATACCCACCCACGTCAACAACATACCCAACCCACGTCAACAACATACCACCCACGTCAACACATACCCACCCACGTCAACAACATACCCACACCACGTCAACAACATACCACCCACGTCAACACATACCCACCCACGTCAACACATACCCACCCACGTCAACAACATACCCACCCACGTCAACAACATACCCACCCACGTCAACAACATACCCAACCCACGTCAACAACATACCCAACCCACGTCAACAACATACCCACCCACGTCCAACAACATACCCACCCACGTCCAACAACATACCCACCACGTCAACAACATTACCCACCCACGTCAACACATACCCACCCACGTCCAACAACATACCCACCCACGTCAACAACATACCCAACCCACGTCAACAACATACCACCCACGTCAACACATACCCACCCACGTCCAACAACATACCCACCCACGTCAACAACATACCCACCCACGTCAACACATACCCACCCACGTCCAACAACATACCCACCCACGTCAACAACATACCCAACCCACGTCAACAACATACCACCCACGTCAACAACATACCCACCACGTCAACAAAGGGACACCACCACGTCAACAAAGGGACACCACCACGTCAACAAAGGGACACCACCACGCCAACAACATACCCACCACGTCAACAAAGGAACACCACCACGCCAACAACATACCCACCACGTCAACAACATACCACCCACGTCAACAACATACCCACCACGTCAACAAAGGGACACCACCACGTCAACAAAGGAACACCACCACGCCAACAACATACCCACCCACGTCAACAACATACCCACCACGTCAACAACATACCCACCACGTCAACAACATACCACCCACGTCAACAACATACCCACCACGTCAACAACATTACCCACCCACGTCAACAACATACCCACCACGTCAACAAAGGAACACCACCACGCCAACAACATACCCACCACGTCAACAAAGGGACACCACCACGCCAGCAACATACCCACCCACGTCAACAACATACCCACCACGTCAACAACATACCCAACCCACGTCAACAACATACCACCCACGTCAACACATACCCACCCACGTCAACAACATACCCAACCCACGTCAACAACATACCACCCACGTCAACAACATACCCACCACGTCAACAAAGGAACACCACCACGCCAACAACATACCCACCCACGTCAACAACATACCCACCACGTCAACAAAGGGACACCACCACGCCAGCAACATACCCACCCACGTCAACACATACCCACCCACGTCAACAACATACCCACCACGTCAACAACATTACCCACCCACGTCAACAACATACCACCCACGTCAACAACATACCCACCCACGTCAACAACATACCACCCACGTCAACAACATACCCACACCACGTCAACAACATACCCAACCCACGTCAACAACATACCCAACCCACGTCAACAACATACCCAACCCACGTCAACAACATACCCAACCCACGTCAACAACATACCACCCACGTCAACAACATACCCACCACGTCAACAACATACCCAACCCACGTCAACAACATACCACCCACGTCAACAACATACCCAACCCACGTCAACAACATACCACCCACGTCAACAACATACCCACCACGTCAACAACATACCACCCACGTCAACACATACCCACCCACGTCAACAACATTACCCACCCACGTCAACACATACCCACCCACGTCAACAACATACCCACCACGTCAACAACATACCCACACCACGTCAACAACATACCCACCCACGTCAACAACATACCCACCCACGTCAACAACATACCCACCACGTCAACAACATTACCCACCCACGTCAACAACATACCCACCACGTCAACAACATACCACCCACGTCAACAACATACCACCCACGTCAACAACATACCCACCCACGTCAACACATACCCACCCACGTCAACAACATACCACCCACGTCAACAACATACCCACCCACGTCAACAACATACCACCCACGTCAACAACATACCCAACCCACGTCAACAACATACCACCCACGTCAACAAAGGGACACCACCACGCCAACAACATACCCACCCACGTCAACAAAGGGACACCACCACGCCAACAACATACCCACCCACGTCAACAAAGGGACACCACCACGCCAACAACATACCCACCACGTCAACAACATACCCACCCACGTCAACAACATACCCACCACGTCAACAACATTACCCACCCACGTCAACAACATACCCACCACGTCAACAAAGGGACACCACCACGCCAGCAACATACCCACCCACGTCAACAACATACCCACCACGTCAACAACATACCCACCACGTCAACAACATACCCACCACGTCAACAACATACCCAACCCACGTCAACAACATACCCACCCACGTCAACAACATTACCCACCCACGTCAACAACATTACCCACCCACGTCAACAACATACCCACCCACGTCAACAACATACCCACCACGTCAACAACATACCACCCACGTCAACAAAGGGACACCACCACGTCAACAACATACCCACCACGTCAACAACATACCCACCACGTCAACAACATACCACCCACGTCAACAACATACCCACCACGTCAACAACATACCCACCACGTCAACAATATATCAAGGTCAACATTACCTACATACCCACTGATCAATATATCGAGGTCAACATTACCCACATACCCACTGATCAATATATCAAGATCAATATTACCTACATACACAATGATCAATATATCGAGGTCAACATTACCCATATACTCACTGATCAATATATCAAGGTCAACATTACACGTACACGCACAGATTGCTGTATCCAGTTACATCTTACGATCAACAAAGGTACTTGCCTTCTGTAACTCCTCCCACGACTGTAACGGGTCGAGGTTGTGTTCACCCAGACAACTGTAATGATGTTCTTGTATCCGGAGGTCATTACAGTGTACTACTCTGTACTACGCTTGTATGAAGCAAAATGCTTTTTTTTTTCAGTGTTACTGTACTGAAGTAACATTACACTTTGCTTCTCTGTAACGCTGTACTGTATCACTACTGTACCGCAATAGTAACGGTGTAGCAATGTATTTCTATATAGCAATGTATTTCAATATAGCCTTACAGTATAGCAATGTAATTCTGAAGCACTACTGTAACACTCGATTACTTTGATTCTGTGTTATACCAATCAACACTATGACTGAATCGTCATAATACAGCATTGTACCACTGTAACCACGCAACACAATCAACACCACTTTATCAGTGTACCACTGGGTCATCACACCGCTGTAACTGAAGTACAGTACAGCATTGTATCATATCATTTCATCAGTAGAACACTACATTATACCACAGTATCAGTACAGAAAGTACATATTTCATTATCATCGTAATGTACAATGCCTCTGTATCGCTGTAAGACTGTATCACAGTATTTCTGTAATACTGTTAACACTATGTCGTAAGACTGTATCACAGTATTTCTGTAATACTGTTAACACTATGTCCATCACTTTAATACTGTATTTCCCAGCAGTGTCAATGTTAAAAATGAACTGCACCACTGTATTATGAAATAACACTATTACTGCATTCATTACTACAGGAACACTGACAACACTGTGATTACATAATACATAACGGTACCACTAAACCACCGAACGTTACAAAATTCAATTAAGTTTTTTTATATTGAGTCTTAACAGTAATTTATAACACGATAATAAAACACATCACTTCAACCATGTGCATATCGAACTCTCCACCAATCACTTATTACTTGACAAAACGTATTTTCGTTGTTACTGTAACGGCACTGTATCACTGTATGGCTGTGAAATCACTATGACACCTTCCTATTACAGTAATACCCCCAATACGTCACTGTAATATCATAATACAGCAGTACATCAGTACACAATGGACGATGAAACACCTCACTGGGGTACATTGTACACACTGAAGCCTGGACTGAAGACGCCTCGTGTGTCACGAACTCAAAACAATAATATATAGTAAGGCAAGACACTGGCTGTCATCTGCTCGAGTACTGATATAACGCTGATGCCATCTAGTGATAGTAAGGCAAGACACTGACTGTCATCTGCTCGAGTAATGATATAACACTAATGCCATCTGGTGATGAGATTCAGCAACTCCGGGCCATGGATGAAGTGGTCGTGTGCGAGTGTACATACACTGGTTGAAAAGGCTTTATATGTGTACTTAGTGTGTCGTGGTCTTAAAATGATCATATCTACATGAAGAGAAGTGTTAAATACCTTCCGGTGGATGATTTTGACGGTTATAACAACCCTGGTAGTTCACAAGCCTACAACCAAATATAAACAACCAGCCCATATGTTGCCGGATATATTTTCTTTTCCATTTCTTGCTGCCTGATGGAGACGGTCATTGATATATATATATATATATATATATATATATATATATATATATATATATATATATATATATATATATATATATATATATTAGTGTAGGCTGGGAGCATGTTTTCTCTAATGCACGTAGAACTGAATGACACCATAGAGTTATCAATATTCTATGCTCTAATTCTAAATACGCTGTCGTATTCAATTCTATGTGCATATATCTATCTATCATTTATCTATCTATCTATCTATCTATCTATCTATAATATATATATATATATATATATATATATATATATATATATATATATATATATATATATATATATATATATATATATTCCTATGAGTCCACGGGGAAACGAAACACGATAAGTTCCCAAGTGCACTTTCGTGTAATAATCACATCATCAAGGGAGATACAAGAAAGAAATACAACAGTCTATATATATATACATACATACATATATATATATATATATATATATATATATATATATATATATATATATATATATATATATATATATATATATATATATTCACGTTTTCGTTAATCCTTTGCATATCTCTTACACAAGTATAAATAGACATAGTCACACACTTGGAATTTCCGAACAGAGAGTTACAGTGGCCTACGAGATTTCCTGTTTGACTGGTTCGTTCCCTGACACTTGGACGGAGATGGTCTGTCCTCCCTCACCACTAGCACCTCAGGCCTTGCATAACCTTAGCAACGTGGTCCGTGGTGGTCCGTGATGGTCCATGGTGGCCCGTGGTGGTCCATGGTGGTTCGTGGTGGCTCGTGGTAGCCCGTGGTGGTCCATGGTGGCCCGAGGTAGTCTTTAGTGGTTCGTGGTGACCCGTGGTGGCCCGTTGTGGCCCGCTGATGACCCGTGGTGGCCCGTGGCGGCCCCGTGATGACCCGTGGTGGCCCGTGGTGGTCTGTGGTGGCCCGTTGTGGCCCGGTGATGACCCGTGATGGTCCGTGGTGGTTCGTGGCGGCCCGTGGTGGTCCGTTGTGGCCCCGTGATGACCCGTGGTGGCCCGTGGCGGCCCGTGGTGGCCCCGTGATGACCCGTGGTGGCTCATGGTGGCCTGTTGTGGCCCCGTGATGACCCATGGTGGTCCGTGAGGGTCCGTGGTGGCCTTCCCGAACACCACCACCACCACCACCACTACAACAGCAGCAGCAAACATGACCCGTATCTAATGTCTTTTCCCCGAACGTAACCAGTCATTGCACATGTTGTAACCTTTCGAAGTAGAGAGATTCATGACGTACATCTGCGCTAAGTGACGTAAGTGAGTTTGGCGTGTCGTGTTTCTGATGTATTCCGACTTGCTTTATCCTACGACACGTGATGGGGCTAATCGTTACCTCGAATAATTGCGTCAGTAAGTGACGCAACTTTCCGGGTATGATAGATATATGACGCATCTCTACACCACACATGGACTGTAGGAAGTATTCATTGTACCGCCAGCAGCTACGTCGCACAGGTGGCGTATTAAAAACATTCCCCGTAAAACTACGTCAGTCGAGATGACGTACCTTTCCCAGTACGCTTCCCAGACGTAACTCATCGCAATTAAGTTAGAAGGGGAAAGCATTTTGCTTGGTGACATACGTAGATAGCAGGTACGAGACGTCGTAAGCCATGTTGGAGATAAAGTCTCTTATGCATCTGAGAAAAAGGTTGAAACACACACACACACACACACACACACACACACACACACACACACATACACACACACACACACACACACACACACACACACACACACACGCGAGTTCTACGTCAGACGCAAATCGTATCTTCATCGTGGTCTTAGCAAGGTTTTAAGAACATCTAATCGGTATTTCCCCACGGTAAGAAACATTATGTACCGTCGCCTTGCAACACAGTGTGCACCATCGCCTCGCAACACAGTGTGCACCATCGCCTTGCAACACAGAGCTGTGATGTTACGTCCCTTGTCGTAAACATTTGATCACGATCTTGTTGCCAATTGTGGCTGGAATTAAGTTTACAAGTCGTACTTCCCTCACTTACCTCTGCTGGCGGTGTGTTGGCACCTCCTACCACACTGGTGGCACTCCAGGCAGAGTGTTGGCACTCCGGGTACAGTGCTAGTACTCTAGGAAAAGTGTTGGCACTCTAGGAAGGGTGTTGGCACTCCGGGTAGAGTGTTGGCACTTTAGGAGGAGTGTTGGCAATGCAAGTAGTGTTGTCACTCCTACCACAGTCTTGGCACTCCAGACAGAGTGTTGGCACTGTGGGTAAAGTGTTGTCACACCAGGAAGAGCGCTGGCACCCCTGGCAGAGTGTTGGCACTCTAAACATAGTGTTGGCACTCCAGACAGAGTGTTGGCACTCCAGACAGAGTGTTGGCACTCTGAAAGACCCTCTGGAAGACCCTCTAGAAGGCTCTCTGGAAGGCCCTCTGAAAGGTCCTTCTGGAAGACCCCCCTGGAAGACCCCCCTGGAACACCCACTGGAAGACCCTTCTGGAAGACCCTCTGGAAGACCCTCTAGAAGGCTCTCTGGAACACGCTCTGGAAGACCTTCTCAAAGGCCCTTCTAGAAGACCCTCTAGAAGACCCCCCTGGAAGACCCTCTGGAAGACCCCCCTGGAACACCCTCTGGAAGACCATCCTGGAACACCCTCTGGAAGGCCCTTATTGATCCAGGAAGCTCCAGGCTATGCAGCTACCCGTGCACAGACCATAAGCACGCTCGTCTTAAACACGCCAATAGATTCCAGCGACCCTCCTGGACTTAGTAACAGACCCACTATAACCACCAGCAAGCACCCTCGACCCTTCTTCGGTAAAGAAGACGTCCTGGAGACTTCGACGAAGCCTTGTACTTGAGGAACGAGACTAGACAACGTATTCGGACTCATTCCAGCACTTGGGCGGCCACAGAAGAAGGGGAAAAACCAGCCAAATCTACGTTGAGAATGTACTCATATAGACAAATGGTGATAATCAAATTAAAAACTATAACCAACATTATCAGGATAACTAAATGATATACAAATAAACGAAAAAATAAAGTTAATTTCTTAGTGTTGAGAGAAGAGAACAGTTGAGGAACACTGAACACCACTGTCAATAGATTGTACAATAATGTTTACAAGAGATGATACGATAGTTTGTACAACGCTTCGTACGATGCTTTTATTCCCCACTTGAGTGATGATGTGGTAGGTCGTCCCGCACGATAATTTCCGAATGTATGGAAATACTATACTTCCCTTATACAATTATGTCAACATACGAGTTTCTTCAGAATAAAGACATGAAGAGATGATCGAACACTCTAGCCGACCGCAGGAATGTGTGGCGCAAGAGATGGATATAATTAAAACTTCCATAAGGAATTGGGGCCATGATAACTAAATTATACCATATAACAAGCCATATGATAAATGAATTATCTAAAGCAACTAAGGACTTGAATGTCTCTAATTATGGGAGACAAAAGGATAAAAATCTATGGATAAAAAGCTAACACTTATTATATAAGTCAGAAACATTGTCTCATGTATATCTATATATCTATCTATCTACCTATCTATCTATCTATCTATCTATCTATCTATCTATCTATATCTATATATATATATATATATATATATATATATATATATATATATATATATATATTCCTATGATAAAAGTACATTCAGAGAGAATTTACATATCAACTCATATTGGTTTATTTACATACTGCAAAATAAATTCATTACTGGTTTACAGATTTGTTGTTCAGAGTGTTTGATTATTTACGTTTGTTTGTTTGTGTGTGTGTGTGTGTGTGTGTGTGTGTGTGTGTGTGTGTGTGTGTGTGTGACAACATCTCTATGCAGCGGGAGCAGCAATAACAGTAGCAGCGACAACAGATACCGCTGCTTCAACAACAACAACAACAACAACAACAGTACTACCAGCAGCAATATGACCAGCAGAAGCAGTAGGAAGGCTAGTAATAACAGCACCTGCTGCTACAGCAGTATTTAGAAGCAGGACCAACATATACAGAACCACTAACACCAGCAGCAGCAGCTGTACTCAGCAGGAGCAGGAGTAGCAGGAGCAGGAGGAGGAGGAGCAGGAGGAGAAGCAGGTGTACTGAGCAGCAGGAGGAGCAGGAGGAGCAGCTGGAGCAGGAGGAGCAGGAGGAGGAGGAGGACAGCTGCACACCACCCTGACCTCACCTTTAGTATTTGTACCTT
>NC_092241.1:8667068-8762068 GCF_036320965.1 Panulirus ornatus | reverse complement strand
CACACACACACACACACACAGTCTTCGTCAGACCCCAGTGATCACATTAACCTAATATTATGTGTTACACACGTTATTATAGTAACATACCAACTTCTTCATAATCTACATAAACCCAGCCTTCTCGTCTTGCACTTAGTGTATCTAATTACCTTTTATCTCTCATAATACATCCCTCTCACCGTACCCACACATTTTAGGCAAGTACCATTTTAGATTTTAATCTTTCGATTTAGAAAAAAAAAATTTATACATGTACACACGTCTAAATGATGCGTTCAGTAAGTGTAGTACACTCTTATCCCATTTTCTCTCTCTCTCTCTCTCTCTCTCTCTCTCTCTCTCTCTCTCTCTCTCTCTCTCTCTCTGTTCCATCCACCTCTCACGTCCCCCTCTCTCTCTCGCTCCAACACATCAGAGCACCGCCAGAGTCCGAGACTCAACAACAAACATGTGACCATTGAAGGGAGTTGCTGCAATAAAGTCTCGAATCTTTTAAAATCCTCAGAGACGTAGAAGGTTCTCGGATGTGAAACCTAAAATTGGCATCAGCTTGGAGACGCTCCGTAAAATATCTTTATCAAAGTCATTATGCATAATTAGGGTCCTACTCCTCTCTTATCTCCTCTCAATCCTTCTTCCCCACAACCCCTTTATTAACCTCTTCTTAAAATCTATCTCATAATGTTATTTTTTCTGTTTTTGTTCATTTCTCATCGTTCTTAGAATTCGGTTTCATGTGAGAGATGTTCATGGTTTCTCCCTTATCTGTGTTTCACTGCAATATATTATGTCTTCTGTTATCTATCCTTCCTACGTATAGTTTAGGAGTGGATTACCTCGCCCTAAACCAATGGGTCTTCTGTTATCTATCCCTCTCTTCGAAGACCATCTGGTCTTATCTATCATGTCTATCCCATTCACTTCTATTCGTTCTATCCCTGACCTCAATTCACACTCCTAACCTTAAATCACCCTACAGTGTAAGGAACCCTAATTATATTTATCGTAGTTTCTCACTAATGAGCGGAATTACATTTTCTCGTCAAGTTAAACGTATTTTTGTTTACCAGACAACCCAGTTGAAGGCCAATCAGGACTCATGTTGTCTGTCTTACCCACGTAAACTCATGTAAACTCAAGTAAACTCATGTAAACTCAAGTAAACTCATGTAAACTCATGTAAACTCAAGTAAACTCATGTAAACTCAAGTAAACTCATGTAAACTCAAGTAAACTCATGTAAACTCAAGTAAACTCATGTAAACTCATGTAAACTCAAGTAAACTCAAGTAAACTCATGTAAACTCAAGTAAACTCATGTAAACTCAAGTAAACTCATGTAAACTCAAGTAAACTCAAGTAAACTCAAGTATACTCATGTACACTCATGTAAACCTCCCACTGTCCTGTTCACAGGCCAGATCCAGTCAGAATCCGCTTCCAAGATACTTTCTCTCACCTCACTTTCGCTCGCCATCTCTACACCCTGGTAACGCATTACCTGACCACCTAACTCTCCACACCCTGGTAACGCATTACCTGACCATCTAACTCTCCACACCCTGGTAACCCATTACCTGACCACGTAACTCTCTACACCCTGGTAACGCATTACCTGACCATCTAACTCTCCACACCCTGGTAACCCATTACCTGACCACCTAACTCTCTACACCCTGGTAACGCATTTCCTGACCACGTAACTCTCCACACCCTGGTAACGCATTACCTGACCATCTAACTCTCGACACCCTGGTAACGCATTACCTGACCACCTAACTCCACACCCTGGTAACGCATTACCTGACCACGTAACTCTCTACACCCTGGTAACCCATTACCTGACCACGTAACTCTCTACACCCTGGTAACGCATTACCTAACCACGTAACTCTCCACACCCTGGTAACGCATTACCTGACCACGTAACTCTCTACACCCTGGTAACGCATTACCTGACCACGTAACACTCTACACCCTGGTAACGCATTACCTGACCACCTAACTCTCTACACCCTGGTAACGCATTACCTGACCATCTAACTCTCCACACCCTGGTAACGCATTACCTGACCACGTAACTCTCTTAGCCAATTATCGTACTGGATATTACCCCGTGATGTATGAGGACATGCAATTACCTACAAGAAGATTACCACCTCCTACCCGGCGTCTGAACAACTTGTTATGAACATGAATGAGAGAGAGAGAGAGAGAGAGAGAGAGAGAGAGAGAGAGAGAGAGAGAGAGAGAGAGAGAGAGAATATGGTCCATGCATAATAAGGTGCTGAAATACACCATCACCTCTCTCTCTCTCTCTCTCTCTCTCTCTCTCTCTCTCTCTCTCTCTCTCTCTCTCTCTCTCTACACACACACACACACAACACACACACACACACACAGGGGTAGCCTTGCTCCAGCACCAGCTGGCCTCGGCGTCAGGTGCTGGCCAGGTGGTCCCCAGGTAGCCAGCTGGCCTTTTCCCTCATCACATGTTGCCTATATTTTTTTTCCCTTCTCCTTGTCCTTCACTTCCCCCCTCCCTCCCCCTCCCCCATCACTTCCCCTTACTCTTATAGTGTCCGTCTGTCCGTCTGTCTGTCTGTCTGTCTGTCTACCTCTATTCAAATGTCTGTCTGTCTGTCTACCTCTATTTAAATGTCTGTCTGTCTGTCTACTTCTATTCAAATGTCTGTCTGTCTGTCTACCTCTATTTAAATGTCTGTCTGTCTGTATGTCTGTCTACCTCCATTTGATTGTCTGTCTGTCTGTCTGTCTGTCTATCACAATTACAGGCAGTCGACAAACTTGAGAGAATGGAATTATACAGATAGCAGTAAGTACAGGACATGTTACAGAGTTGGCCAGAGGGTCATATGTATTCATATGTATTCATATGTATCATAGCACAAGGGGAATCATCTGTCTATCTGTCTATCTATCTATACATATGGGTCACGTTACAGAGGTGGGCCTTCAACCTTATGTATTCAGCACACACAACAGCACATTACAGGATGGATCTGTACCACTATAAAAGAACTGAAGGATCATACAGGAATTACATTACAGGTGTTGGCTTTGCACGTCTCCCTGTATTTCCTGTATGGATACAACCACAGGGGGGTTCGATCCTGGGTGTCGCCTCTGTGTTGGTTGACACAAAAGAAAATACAACTGTTATATGTTCAGCAAGTCATACATTACAGACAGCTGAGTGGGTAGCACGACTTGTTCAGCACTTGCGGTAAATACAGCAAACAAGAATATATATATGATAGAATCACATTGGTCGATGTGGTATACCGGGGTCGACGTGCTGTCAATGGATTGAACCAGGGCATGTGAAGCGTCCGGGGTAAACCTTGGAAAGTTTTGTGGGGCCTGGATGTGGAAAGGGAGCTGTGGTTTCGGTGCATTACACATGACAGCTAGAGACTGAGTGTGAACGAATAAAGACTTTTACATATCTCATATGTGAGACACCACACACACACACACACACACACACATATATATATATATATATATATATATATATATATATATATATATATATATATATATTATGTCTCCTTGGTTTGAAGGTATTTCCTATATCATTGTGATCTACTTAGAACAGACAATTTCACTCTATTAAACTCCTATCATCAATACATCTACTTCCTATAGTTTCAGCCACATCTCAAAATGAGTGGTCAGTGGTCTACCAGCGTAGCCTCTTTCATGATCAGTCCGGAAATAATAAACCTTACCAAATGTCAAGGACGAAAGAAAATGGCAAATATTATAGACGAATTCTCGCATCGAAGTCTATCGTCCGCCATGGTAGATAGGGATGTACATATACTGACCACTACGTGAGCAAGGATATATATATATATATATATATATATATATATATATATATATATATATATATATATATACATATATATATATATATATATATATATATATATATATATATATATATATTGTTTGATCGTTAAAAGGACTTATATCGTAAACGAATTTTCTGTTTCTTTCTTTCTTTCTTTGTCTGTCTGTCTGTCTACGCGATAATCTTGCCTCACGCGAAAAATCTCTCCAGGTAAAGTCTCTCTCTCTCTCTCTCTCTCTCTCTCTCTCTCTCTCTCTCTCTCTCTCTCTCTCTCTCTCTCTAAGTAGCGTCATGGCCAGACAACCTCGCTTAGACCTTGGCGTTTCTGTGTGGTCTGGGTATCCATGCACACATCTCTCTCTCTCTCTCTCTCTCTCTCTCTCTCTCTCTCTCTCTCTCTCTCTCTCGTGTATCTATCTGTCTATCATATCAGCAGCAGCTGGCTGGCTCCCTCCCTGCCTGCTAACGGGACACAACAACCCCGCCATTATGAGCCACGGCTGCGCGCGCCTGCTGCCTCACATACGTGCTGCGCAGAACTGAACTGAACTCCCTCCCATCCAGGCGTATACTGCGCATTACTCCGCACGCGGAAGAAGGGAAAAAAAAAGAAAGAGAAAAGGGAGATAGCTTACGCAAGCAGGCATCCAGACTAGAGAGAGCAGATACGTTCACCTTGAGACGCGTTGTAAAGTCAGAGTGCTAAAAATAGCAGTCTTTAACTTAAGTGCTAAGAATAGCGGTCTTCAACTCAAGCGGTAAGAATAGCGGTCTTCAACTCAAGCGCTAAGAATAGCGGTCTTCAACTCAAGCGCTAAGAATAGCAGTCTTGGACTAGCAAGTTCTACCAAGAGCGATTCTTGTCTCGTGCTATGAATAGCAATATTTGACTCCAGTGCTAAAAATAGCAATTCTTGGCTCGCGCTATGAATAGCAACTGTTTATTCAAGTGTTAAGAATAGCACACCCTGTAAACACGACGGTACGACCCTTGAGCACGACGGTAAAACCCTTGAGCACGACGGTACGACCCATGAACACGATGGTATACGACCTTTGAGCACGACGGTACGACCCTTGAGCACGACGGTACAACCCTTGAGCACGACGGTACAACCCTTGAGCACGACGGTGCGACCCTTGAGCACGACGGTACGACCCTTGAGCACGACGGTACAACCCTTGAGCACGACGGTGCGACCCTTGAGCACGACGGTACGACCCTTGAAACACGACGGTATACGATCCTTGAACACGACGATATAACCCTTAAAACACGACGGTGTACGACCCTTGAGCACACGACCCAAGGTCCAAGCGAATTGGCTCTGACTTTACCACTACTCAGAGAGAGAGAGAGAGAGAGAGAGAGAGAGAGAGAGAGAGAGAGAGAGAGAGAGAGAGAGAGAGAGAGAGAGCTAGCTCTCACACACACACACCTGAACAAGCAGGTAGCCAGCGATGGACGTAATGAAGCGTGACGACACGAGTGGTTGAAGGAGGAATGTGAGATACATTGTGTACCGTTTCTGGACCTACAACATAGTGACGAGGGCGTGAGTGACGAGCACCATCGTCATGTAGCAGCCGAGCGATGGTGTCTGCTATCTTTAGCGCTCGTTACGACCCAACCATGCGGCTCATTCTAGTGCCCGAGGACCACACAGGTGTTACCGGATTGCGCCTGCCTGTGGTTACACCGCCACAGAGCTGTGATGTAACGGAAGTAAATACGATCATGTTGGAGAACATCACACTCAAAGTATAGTCCATCATTCATCCTGCAACTGGACGTAGCGCACACTTGTGGAGGGGGGTAGAGGACCCTTCCTGGGGTGGTGTCCTGGGGTAATTATGAGTAAATGACCCCATCATCATTATGGAAATATTACCAGACATTTGTACGAACGCCTTCTCCTACCTGGCTTCATCCCAGTGTGTCCTTATCTATTTTATCTAATTCCTTATCTTAACAAACTTCAATGAATCATCACCGTACCTTCGCCTATACAAGGAGGAAACCTATTCACTTTCTTCCCTCTTCCCAGACCCGATACCTTGTTACTAAACAGTTAATTATCTTCCTAACAAAGATTTGTTCTTCAAAGGTAATATATATATATATATATATATATATATATATATATATATATATATATATATATATATATATATATACCCTAGCCTGAGCCAGGTACCCATTTCATCGACCAACCTTTTAGGAAAGCGGATGAACAGCTGGGTTGACTGTGGGCTGACTGCAGCAACCAGGCTATTCAGCAACATCCACGGTGCAATACCTTAGCTGTAGCCAGACATTTTCCTCCCTCCCCGGGGCCCTTGAAGGTCATGAGAGAGAGAGAGAGAGGAGAGAGAGAGAGAGAGAGAGAGAAGGAGAGGTAAGATTCATCATGATGGCCAAGTGTTCATCATGATGGTCAGGTGTTCATCATGAGGGCCAGGTGTTCATCATGAGGGCCAGGTGTTCATCATGATGGCCAAGTGTTCATCATGATGGCAGGTGTTCATCATGATGGCAGGTGTTCATCATGATGGCCAGGTGTTCATCATGAGGGCCAGGTGTTCATCATGATGGTCAGGTGTTCATCATGATGGTCAGGTGTTCATCATGAGGGCCAGGTGTTCATCATGATGGCCAAGTGTTCATCATGATGGCAGGTGTTCATCATGATGGCCAAGTGTTCATCATGATGGCAGGTGTTCATCATGATGGCAGGTGTTCATCATGATGGCCAAGTGTTCATCATGATGGCCAAGTGTTCATCATGATGGCCAGGTGTTCATCATGAGGGCCAGGTGTTCATCATGATGGCAGGTGTTCATCATGAGGGCCAGGTGTTCATCATGAGGGCCAGGTGTTCATCATGATGGCAGGTGTTCATCATGAGGGTCAGGTGTTCATCATGAGGGTCAGGTGTTCATCATGAGGGCCAGGTGTTCATCATGATGGCCAAGTGTTCATCATGATGGCCAAGTGTTCATCATGATGGCCAGGTGTTCATCATGATGGCAGGTGTTCATCATGATGGTTAGGTGTTCATCATGATGGTCAGGTGTTCATCATGATGGTTAGGTGTTCATCATGAGGGCCAGGTGTTCATCATGATGGCAGGTGTTCATCATGAGGGCCAGGTGTTCATCATGAGGGCCAGGTGTTCATCATGATGGCAGGTGTTCATCATGATGGTTAGGTGTTCATCATGAGGGTCAGGTGTTCATCATGAGGGCCAGGTGTTCATCATGAGGGTCAGGTGTTCATCATGATGGCCAGGTGTTCATCATGATGGCCAGGTGTTCATCATGATGGCCAAGTGTTCATCATGATGGTTAGGTGTTCATCATGATGGCCAAGTGTTCATCATGATGGCCAAGTGTTCATCATGATGGCCAAGTGTTCATCATGATGGCAGGTGTTCATCATGATGGTCAGGTGTTCATCATGATGGCCAGGTGTTCATCATGATGGCCAGGTGTTCATCAAGATGGTCAGGTGTTCATCATGAGGGCCAGGTGTTCATCATGAGGGTCAGGTGTTCATCATGAGGGTCAGGTGTTCATCATGAGGGTCAGGTGTTCATCATGATGGCCAAGTGTTCATCATGATGGCCAAGTGTTCATCATGATGGTCAGGTGTTCATCATGATGGCCAGGTGTTCATCATGCTGGCCAGGTGTTCATCATGATGGCCAAGTGTTCATCATGATGGTCAGGTGTTCATCATGATGGCCAGGTGTTCATCATGATGGCCAAGTGTTCATCATGATGGCAGGTGTTCATCATGATGGCCAAGTGTTCATCATGATGGCCAGGTGTTCATCATGAGGGCCAGGTGTTCATCATGCTGGCCAGGTGTTCATCATGAGGGCCAGGTGTTCATCATGATGGCCAAGTGTTCATCATGATGGCAGGTGTTCATCATGCTGGCCAGGTGTTCATCATGATGGTCAGGTGTTCATCATGATGGTCAGGTGTTCATCATGATGGTCAGGTGTTCATCATGATGGCAGGTGTTCATCATGATGGCAGGTGTTCATCATGATGGTTAGGTGTTCATCATGATGGCCAAGTGTTCATCATGATGGCCAGGTGTTCATCATGATGGCAGGTGTTCATCATGATGGCCAAGTGTTCATCATGATGGCAGGTGTTCATCATGATGGCAGGTGTTCATCATGAGGGCCAGGTGTTCATCATGATGGCAGGTGTTCATCATGATGGCCAGGTGTTCATCATGCTGGCCAGGTGTTCATCATGATGGCCAGGTGTTCATCATGATGGCCAGGTGTTCATCATGATGGCAGGTGTTCATCATGAGGGTCAGGTGTTCATCATGAGGGCCAGGTGTTCATCATGAGGGTCAGGTGTTCATCATGATGGTTAGGTGTTCATCATGAGGGTCAGGTGTTCATCATGAGGGCCAGGTGTTCATCATGAGGGCCAGGTGTTCATCATGATGGCCAGGTGTTCATCATGATGGCCAAGTGTTCATCATGATGGTTAGGTGTTCATCATGATGGCAGGTGTTCATCATGATGGCAGGTGTTCATCATGATGGTCAGGTGTTCATCATGAGGGCCAGGTGTTCATCATGATGGCCAAGTGTTCATCATGATGGCCAAGTGTTCATCATGATGGCCAGGTGTTCATCATGAGGGCCAGGTGTTCATCATGAGGGTCAGGTGTTCATCATGATGGCAGGTGTTCATCATGATGGCAGGTGTTCATCATGAGGGCCAGGTGTTCATCATGAGGGCCAGGTGTTCATCATGAGGGTCAGGTGTTCATCATGATGGCCAAGTGTTCATCATGATGGCCAGGTGTTCATCATGATGGCAGGTGTTCATCATGATGGCCAAGTGTTCATCATGATGGTTAGGTGTTCATCATGATGGCCAAGTGTTCATCATGATGGCCAAGTGTTCATCATGATGGTCAGGTGTTCATCATGATGGCCAAGTGTTCATCATGATGGTCAGGTGTTCATCATGAGGGTCAGGTGTTCATCATGAGGGTCAGGTGTTCATCATGATGGCAGGTGTTCATCATGAGGGCCAGGTGTTCATCATGATGGTCAGGTGTTCATCATGAGGGTCAGGTGTTCATCATGAGGGCCAGGTGTTCATCATGATGGCCAGGTGTTCATCATGATGGCCAAGTGTTCATCATGATGGCAGGTGTTCATCATGAGGGCCAGGTGTTCATCATGATGGCAGGTGTTCATCATGATGGCCAGGTGTTCATCATGATGGCAGGTGTTCATCATGATGGTCAGGTGTTCATCATGATGGCCAAGTGTTCATCATGATGGCAGGTGTTCATCATGATGGCCAGGTGTTCATCATGATGGCCAGGTGTTCATCATGATGGCCAGGTGTTCATCATGATGGTCAGGTGTTCATCATGAGGGCCAGGTGTTCATCATGATGGCCAGGTGTTCATCATGATGGTCAGGTGTTCATCATGATGGCAGGTGTTCATCATGATGGCCAAGTGTTCATCATGATGGTTAGGTGTTCATCATGATGGCAGGTGTTCATCATGATGGCAGGTGTTCATCATGATGGTTAGGTGTTCATCATGATGGCAGGTGTTCATCATGATGGCAGGTGTTCATCATGATGGTTAGGTGTTCATCATGATGGCCAAGTGTTCATCATGATGGCCAAGTGTTCATCATGATGGCCAGGTGTTCATCATGAGGGCCAGGTGTTCATCATGAGGGCCAGGTGTTCATCATGAGGGTCAGGTGTTCATCATGCTGGCCAGGTGTTCATCATGAGGGCCAGGTGTTCATCATGATGGCAGGTGTTCATCATGATGGCCAGGTGTTCATCATGATGGCAGGTGTTCATCATGATGGCCAGGTGTTCATCATGCTGGCCAGGTGTTCATCATGATGGCAGGTGTTCATCATGATGGCAGGTGTTCATCATGAGGGTCAGGTGTTCATCATGAGGGCCAGGTGTTCATCATGATGGCAGGTGTTCATCATGAGGGTCAGGTGTTCATCATGAGGGCCAGGTGTTCATCATGATGGCCAGGTGTTCATCATGATGGCCAGGTGTTCATCATGATGGCCAAGTGTTCATCATGATGGCCAAGTGTTCATCATGATGGTCAGGTGTTCATCATGATGGCAGGTGTTCATCATGAGGGTCAGGTGTTCATCATGAGGGTCAGGTGTTCATCATGATGGTCAGGTGTTCATCATGATGGTCAGGTGTTCATCATGATGGTCAGGTGTTCATCATGAGGGTCAGGTGTTCATCATGAGGGTCAGGTGTTCATCATGAGGGTCAGGTGTTCATCATGATGGCAGGTGTTCATCATGATGGCCAAGTGTTCATCATGATGGCAGGTGTTCATCATGATGGCAGGTGTTCATCATGATGGCAGGTGTTCATCATGATGGCAGGTGTTCATCATGCTGGCCAGGTGTTCATCATGATGGCCAAGTGTTCATCATGATGGCCAAGTGTTCATCATGATGGTCAGGTGTTCATCATGAGGGCCAGGTGTTCATCATGATGGCCAAGTGTTCATCATGATGGCCAAGTGTTCATCATGATGGTTAGGTGTTCATCATGATGGCCAAGTGTTCATCATGATGGTCAGGTGTTCATCATGATGGTTAGGTGTTCATCATGATGGCAGGTGTTCATCATGATGGCCAGGTGTTCATCATGAGGGTCAGGTGTTCATCATGATGGCAGGTGTTCATCATGAGGGCCAGGTGTTCATCATGATGGCAGGTGTTCATCATGAGGGCCAGGTGTTCATCATGATGGCCAGGTGTTCATCATGAGGGCCAGGTGTTCATCATGATGGCAGGTGTTCATCATGATGGCAGGTGTTCATCATGATGGCAGGTGTTCATCATGAGGGTCAGGTGTTCATCATGATGGCAGGTGTTCATCATGATGGCCAAGTGTTCATCATGATGGCAGGTGTTCATCATGATGGTTAGGTGTTCATCATGATGGCAGGTGTTCATCATGATGGCCAGGTGTTCATCATGAGGGCCAGGTGTTCATCATGATGGCAGGTGTTCATCATGAGGGCCAGGTGTTCATCATGATGGCAGGTGTTCATCATGAGGGCCAGGTGTTCATCATGATGGCAGGTGTTCATCATGAGGGTCAGGTGTTCATCATGAGGGTCAGGTGTTCATCATGAGGGCCAGGTGTTCATCATGATGGCAGGTGTTCATCATGAGGGTCAGGTGTTCATCATGATGGCAGGTGTTCATCATGAGGGCCAGGTGTTCATCATGAGGGCCAGGTGTTCATCATGAGGGCCAGGTGTTCATCATGATGGCAGGTGTTCATCATGAGGGTCAGGTGTTCATCATGATGGCAGGTGTTCATCATGAGGGCCAGGTGTTCATCATGATGGCAGGTGTTCATCATGATGGCCAAGTGTTCATCATGATGGCAGGTGTTCATCATGAGGGCCAGGTGTTCATCATGATGGCAGGTGTTCATCATGATGGCCAAGTGTTCATCATGATGGCAGGTGTTCATCATGAGGGCCAGGTGTTCATCATGATGGCAGGTGTTCATCATGAGGGTCAGGTGTTCATCATGATGGCCAAGTGTTCATCATGATGGCAGGTGTTCATCATGATGGCAGGTGTTCATCATGAGGGTCAGGTGTTCATCATGATGGCAGGTGTTCATCATGATGGCCAAGTGTTCATCATGATGGCAGGTGTTCATCATGAGGGCCAGGTGTTCATCATGATGGCAGGTGTTCATCATGAGGGCCAGGTGTTCATCATGATGGCAGGTGTGGTGTTCATCATGATGGTCAGGTGTTCATCATGAGGGCCAGGTGTTCATCATGATGGCCAGGTGTTCATCATGATGGCCAGGTGTTCATCATGATGGTAGGTGTTCATCATGATGGTCAGGTGTTCATCATGAGGGCCAGGTGTTCATCATGATGGCCAGGTGTTCATCATGATGGTCAGGTGTTCATCAAGATGGTCAGGTGTTCATCATGATGGCCAGGTGTTCATCAAGAGGGCCAGGTGTTCATCATGATGGCCAGGTGTTCATCATGAGGGTCAGGTGTTCATCATGATGGTCAGGTGTTCATCATGCTGGCCAGGTGTTCATCATGATGGCCAGGTGTTCATCATGATGGCCAGGTGTTCATCATGATGGCCAAGTGTTCATCATGATGGCCAGGTGTTCATCATGATGGCCAGGTGTTCATCATGATGGCCAGGTGTTCATTCTTTCCTCGTGTACTGATCCCGTAAAACCATTTTCCTTTCCAAAGTAATTCCATGGCAGGTATGACGTCAGTTCATATATTCCAGTTAGCTCGAGCTGGCGTTCCAGCCACCGAGACGGTACTGGAAGTCCAGGATGAAAACCGCTACATCATGGAACTTCACTCAACACCGTTACCTTCTTTCTTCTTTCATTATCTTTTTTTCTTTCATTCGAGCGAAACATTTCTGCTCTGTTCTGCTCGTGTGAAGGGAGGGCGGGTGAGCAAGTGGAGCAGTAAAGTAACTCATTACTTTAAACGTTCCTGGAGGTCGATATTAAGTTCTCAATAGAACCAGGTAAACACTGGTCGGTAATTACCATCTGTAATGAGAGTAATTATCTCTGACACGGATGGTAATTATACACTAATGGTAATCATCATCCACAAGGAGGGTAATCATTCTCTCTGATGGTAATCGTGTGCACTGATGGTAATTACCTTAATAAATAATAGTAAATACCTTAATAAATGATAACAATTATCTTATTAAATGACTAATTACCTTAATAAATGATAATTATCTTAATAAATGACATCAATTATCTTAATAAATGATAGTAACTACCTTGATTAATGATAGTAATTATCTTAATAAATCAAAGTAATTACCTTAGGAAATGATAGTAATTACCTTAATTAATGATAGTAATCATCTTAATGATAGTGATTACCTTAATAAATGATAGTAATTACCTAAATAAATGATAGTAATTATCTTGATAAATGATAGTAATTATCTTCCACCCCATCGGTAATTGTGTACACTGAGGGTGTAATATTTTGTACAGTGATGGTAATTATCATGTACACTGTGGATTATCTTCACAACATACAAACAATCTTTCCTTATCTTTAAAGGAAAAGTAATGATCTATTGTTGATAATTGATAATTTGGGGAAACTAGAGAAGCTATAAGTGATATTAAGAAAAAGCTGCTTCACTAACCCCACACTCCATTAATATAGAAACCAGGACACTAGACGAAAGGAAATCAAACCCATGAAGAAAACGGGATTAGCAGTGCCTCATACCAACAGAGAATGGGAACGATGCATCAATGACTCATTTCACTACACTCGAAAGCTGTGTAGTTAAGGTGGCACAGCCTCCGTTAATCACCTCATTTGATGGTGAGGTACACAGAGCGAGCTGGGACACAACTGCGGGCAAGCCCTGATGGTGGCCAACACAGGCATCATCTGCAAATAACCAATTGCAATTCAGACCAGGTTCATCACTCTTGTAATGACAGGTTTGAGGGCATAAGAAGAGAGAGAGATCTTGACAGATATATATATATATATATATATATATATATATATATATATATATATATATATATATATATATATATATATATATTCTTTCATACTTGTTCGCCGTTTCCCGCTGAGCGTAGCAGCGAGAGGAACAGACGAAGACATGGCCACATCCACTCACATCCATTCTCCAGCTGTCATGTGTAATGCACCGAAACCACAGCTCCCTACCCACAAAAGGCCCCACATACGTTTCCATCGTTTACCCCCGGCTGCTTCATATACCCTGGTTCAGTCCACTGCCAGCACGTCGCCCCTTCTATAGCACATCGCTAAAATTCAGCAGTTGGGAAAAGGTCCTTCCATGTCTTATCTTCCAGTATTCCCTGCAGCTTACATGGTCAAAAAACAATTACTGACAGCGTACAATTAGATGGGTAATGAAAAATATAAAAAGTCCCTTTTTCATTTCAGAATAGAATATATTCCCAGCGTAATCATGTTTCTGTTATCAAATCAATCACTGCTTTTATTCCTGCGTTACGTCACGCTCCACACAACACCAGCAAGCAAGTACCTTTTGTCCAATTATAGAACCGCAAACTCATGCACCTCCCCTCACCCCGTTCTTTTCCTCCTTCTCTCCGCATTTCCCATTTTCTTCTTCTTCGTTTTCGTCGGGTGTAAATGCTTCACTTCGCGTCTGGTGGTGCACAGACACGAGCCTCGGGGAATTTTAAGCTATAGTGGAAATTGGACAACGAGAAGATATGATTTCAGAAGCAAGCAAGGACCTTCATCCTTGTGTGTCTATCATTCCCCACACAACGACAAGTTGAGAAATGGCTTAATGAAATAACTCAAACCTCCAGATATTTGTAATTGGTCCTTTAAGTTTATGAATATCAAAATTCAGGGAAACATCGCTGAGACTCATTAATATCTTGTCTTCTAAGTATAATACCTAAGGAATCATTAATATATCTTGTCTTCTAAGTGTAACAACTTATGAAATACAGATGATAGTCATAATCATTCGTCTATCATCCAAGGGATCAAGTGTGTAGCCACAGGTTAGGTTACAGACTAGACGACAAGGTAATTCATCCACAGTCGCTCGCTCTCGAGCAAATGCTGAGGCGCTGAAATAGAAAGCTGGCTGCTCACACGTCCTTGGTTGATTCCATGGTATCGGATCGAATCCTCATATCAGAAGGACATTATGTGGTATAGAGAAACATAAACAATGCGTCGCACTTCATGGTGCAAACAATATCTCATCCCGTAACACCGTGACGTAAACAATGGAACACTCCGTCACACTACAAGATACAAGCAATGTATCATCCCGTCACACTTCGTGTTAAGAACACTATAGCCCGTCACACTTCGTGTGACAAATAGGACATCACACCATCACAGTTTTTGATCATGTTACCCCGTCACACCTCATGACCCATACATCACCCCGTCACACCTCATGATCCATACATCACCGCGTCACACCTCATGATCCAAACATCACCCCGTCACACCTCATGACCCATACATCACCCCGTCACACCTCATGATCCATACATCACCGCGTCACACCTCATGATCCAAACATCACCCCGTCACACCTCATGATCCAAACATCACCCCGTCACACCTCATGATCCAAACATCACCGCGTCACACCTCATGATCCAAACATCACCCCGTCACACCTCATGATCCAAACATCACCGCATCACACCTCATGATCCATACATCACCGCATCACACCTCATGACCCATACATCACCCCGTCACACCTCATGATCCATACATCACCGCGTCACACCTCATGATCCAAACATCACCCCGTCACACCTCATGATCCATACATCACCGCGTCACACCTCATGATCCAAACATCACCGCGTCACACCTCATGATCCAAACATCACCCCGTCACACCTCATGATCCAAACATCACCCCGTCACACCTCATGATCCAAACATCACCGCGTCACACCTCATGATCCAAACATCACCCCGTCACACCTCATGATCCAAACATCACCGCGTCACACCTCACGAAGCTAAGAGTGTCCCATCTGGTCACACTTGGCTGTACAAGAACGCGACAACATCTTTACCTTCAAGATAAATAATGAAAGAATGAGAGAAATATTATCTTCAGTAAATAGAAAACGGAGGAAATAAGATCTGTCTTACGTAAACAGAAAACGGAGATCGTTCACGAATTCGCCATATGCACGAAAACGTGCGATTTACGAAATTGCGAAGTGACGTAAGCACACGAAAAAATACAAAATAACAACGAAAAAAAAAGAGGAAGAAATACGATGAAATTAAGTACAGATGCACGGCAGAGAGAGAGAGAGAGAGAGAGAGAGAGAGAGAGAGAGAGAGAGAGAGAGAGATGATAGTAAATGAGAACTTACAGGAAAGACTTTGAAGCGTGCGTGTATATATATATATATATATATATATATATATATATATATATATATATATATATATATATACATAAATATATATATATATATTATATATATATATATATATATATATATATATATATATATATATATATATATATATATATATATATATATATATATGGTAACATACGAGCGTATTAAACACAATAACAAAATCAAAGAAAACGGATTATTAGGGGGAGACTCCTTCATTAAGACCGAGTCTCGTATGATGTAAATAAACAGGAAAATGAACTTAATTAACAACCACGAGAGCTATGGCGGGGGCCTTCTGGTTTGGTTAGACCTTGGGTCGAGCGTTGACCCTGGGGGAGGGGAGGGGCCTGATCCAGGGGTGAGGGCGAACCCTGGGGCCCGCTCCAGGGGTGGGGGGGGGAGGGTGAACCCTGGGGCCCCTTCTAAGGGTTGTTGAATTCTGGCGCCTACCCCAGGGATCATGAACCCTGGGGGCGGCCTTCCCCCAGGGGTGGTGGTGAACACCCCAGCCTGCACCTGGGGTAGTGAGCCTGTCAGTTCAGTCCAGTGAGGGAAATGAACACAAGGATCAACTCCAAAGAGTTCGATAACCCCTGGGGTGGTGGGAGAACCCTGGGGTGGTGGGAGAATGCTAGAGCTGGCTGCAACGGGGGTGTGAACCTTGAAGCTTGCTCCAGGGAGGACGTCAACCTTGAGGCCCATCCAGGGAGGATATGAACCTTGAGGTCTGCTCCAGGGAGGACATGAACCCTGGGGCCTCCTCCAGGGAGGACATGATCCCTGGGGCCTCCTCCAGGGAGGACATGAACCCTGGGGCCTCCTCCAGGGAGGACATGAACCCTGGGGCCTCCTCCAGGGAGGACATGAACCCTGGGGCCCCTTCCAGGGAGGACATGAACCCTGGGGCCTCTTCCAGGGAGGACATGAACCCTGGGGCCTCCTCCAGGGAGGACATGAACCCTGGGGCCTCCTCCAGGGAGGACATGAACCCTGGGGCCTCCTCCAGGGAGGACATGGACCCTGGAGCCTCCTCCAGGGAGGACATGAACCCTGGGGCCTCCTCCAGGGAGGACATGAACCCTGGGGCCTCCTCCAGGGAGGACATGAACCCTGGGGCCTCCTCCAGGGAGGACATGAACCCTGGGGCCTCTTCCAGGGAGGACATGAACCCTGGGGCCTCCTCCAGGGAGGACATGAACCCTGGGGCCTCCTCCAGGGAGGACATGGACCCCGGGGCCTCCTCCAGGGAGGACATGGACCCTGGGGCCTCTTCCAGGGAGGACATGGACCCTGGGGCCTCTTCCAGGGAGGACATGAACCCTGGGGCCTCCTCCAGGGAGGACATGAACCCTGGGGCCTCCTCCAGGGAGGACATGGACCCTGGGGCCTCCTCCAGGGAGGACATGAACCCTGGGGCCTCCTCCAGGGAGGACATGAACCCTGGGGCCTCCTCCAGGGAGGACATGAACCCTGGGGCCTCTTCCAGGGAGGACATGGACCCTGGGGCCTCCTCCAGGGAGGACATGAACCTTGGGGCCTCCTCTAGGGAGGACATGAACCTTGGGGCCTCCTCCAGGGAGGACATGAACCTTGGGGCCTCCTCCAGGGAGGACATGAACCCTGGGGCCTCCTCCAGGGAGGACATGAACCCTGGGGCCTCCTCCAGGGAGGACATGGACCCTGGGGCCTCCTCCAGGGAGGACATGAACCTTGGGGCCTCCTCCAGGGAGGACATGAACCCTGGGGCCTCCTCCAGGGAGGACATGAACCTTGGGGCCTCCTCCAGGGAGGACATGAACCCTGGGGCCTCCTCCAGGGAGGACATGAACCTTGGGGCCTCCTCCAGGGAGGACATGAACCCTGGGGCCTCCTCCAGGGAGGACATGAACCCTGGGGCCTCCTCCAGGGAGGACATGAACCTTGGGGCCTCTTCCAGGGAGGACATGAACCCTGGGGCCTCCTCCAGGGAGGACATGAACCCTGGGGCCTCTTCCAGGGAGGACATGGACCCTGAGATTCACTCCAGGGAGCATGTGAACCTTCACACACGCCCCCAGGGAGTTCCTGGAAGGTGGGAAGGGAGCGATGTGGGGTCGGCCACGTAGGTATGAGAGACCAGGGCGCATAGCAACACTGGGGGGGGGGGGGGGGGGACAGGGTGGGTCAGACTCGACCATGAAGGAAAAGATGATGACGGAGGGTGAGGTATGGCTGGGGGGGGAGGGGGGTTAGTGAGGGGTAAGCGGGTTGATGAACATGGTTAGAGAGATTGATAGATAGATAGATAGATAGATAGATATATAGATATAGATAGAGATAGATAGAAAGATAGATAGATAAGTAGATAGATAGATAGATAGATAGATATAGATATAGATAGAAAGATAGATAGATAGATAGATAGATAGAGAGAGAGAGAGAGAGAGAGAGAGAGAGAGAGAGAGAGAGAGAGAGAGAGAGAGAGAGAGAGAGAGAGAGAGAGAGAGAGAGGTATCGTCATAGTGTACGTCCCACAAAAGTTACGTAATGTTTTCTTTTACAAAATACATTTGATATATATGCATATATATATATATATATATATATATATATATATATATATATATATATATATATATATACATATATATATATATATATATATATATATATATATATATATATATATATATATATACATATATATATATATATATATATATATATATATATATATATATATATATATATATATATATATATATATTGGAAAGGATCACAATTTTGCGCGTGATCAAGATATTCCTATGAGTCCACGGGGGAAAATGGAACACGATAAGTTCCCAAGTACACTTTCGTGTCTCCCCTGATGATGTGATTATTACACGAAAATGCACTTGGGAACTTATCGTGTTTCATTTTCCCCGTGGACTCATAGGAATATATATATATATATATATATATATATATATATATATATATATATATATATATATATATATATATATATTTTTTTTTTTTTTTTTTTTTGCTTTGTCGCTGTCTCCCGCGTTTGCGAGGTAGCGCAAGGAAACAGACGAAAGAAATGGCCCAACCCACCCCCATACACATGCCTTGATTCAATCCACTGACAGCACGTCAACCCCGGTATACCACATCGCTCCAATTCACTCTATTCTTTGCCCTCCTTTCACCCTCCTGCATGTTCAGGCCCCGATCACACAAAATCTTTTTCACTCCATCTTTCCACCTCCAATTCGGTCTCCCTCTTCCTCGTTCCCTCCACCTCCGACACATATATCCTATATATATATATATATATATATATATATATATATATATATATATATATATATATATATATATATATATATCACTGACATATCCGTTGTGCAGGAAGTTTAAAGTTACGTTTAAAAAGTAGGTCAGTGACAAGGAATGGAAAATCCACTCGAGGGACGTATAGATACACGGGATAAGACTGCGAGGTGGGGGTGGGGGGCGACGCGTAGTGTCGCCCCCCACCCCCACCTCGAAATGCTAAATGCATTTGAGAGGGAGAGAGGGAGGGGGAGAGGGGGGAGGGTTGGCATGACAACCCCCCCTTCACCAGCCCTTCCCTAGGGTGATACAGTACTGTAGGAGGCGTTACGGATAGAGAGAGAGAGAGAGAGAGAGAGAGAGAGAGAGAGAGAGAGAGAGAGAGAGAGAGAGAGAGAGGTAGCGGAATGCAGAGGAAGAATGGAACGAAAACAATCATTTTCCAAATCTCGGCGGTCAATGCCCTCACCAGCACGACGCGTTCACACACACACACACACACACACACACACACACACACACACACCTCCCTCCCTCCCTCATCCACTCCCAAACTGTACACCAAATAATTGTGTTCCAAACTGACACACTCGAAAATTGCCACACATGACCGAGAGATCTGAAGATGGCCCGGTGGAGGGGCTCCCTCCCTCCCTCCTTCCCTCCCTCCCCACATGCTCCCTCCTTCCCTCCCTCCCCAAGCCTTCCCTCCCTCCTTCCCTCACGCCAGAAATGTATAACAAGTGAATGCGATGCTGAAGCTCCGTGATGCACAAGGGGGGGACGGAGGGAGGGGGGCGGGAGGGGGAGGGGGAGGGGGTTAATGAATAACATGGGGAGAAGTATAGGTTGTGGGTGGGTGTGGGGTGTGGGGTGTGTGGGGGGGGGAAGGGGAGGTTAGTAGACGAACTTGGGGGTTGACCACTGTGGGGGGGGGGGGCCTCCAGAGCCAAACACGAGGGGGTCAGTGACCGCAGGGAGGGGGGGGAGGGGGGGAGCTGCCTCCCCCTCCCCCTCCCGACTGGCGAGGTGGTGGGTGGGGGGAGGGGAGATGTAGCGAGACGACGCTGCTCCTACTGCAGGAGAGAGAGAGAGAGAGAGAGAGAGAGAGAGAGAGAGAGAGAGAGAGAGAGAGAGAGAGAGAGAGAGAGAGAGAGAGGGGGGGGGAAGGGGAAGCTGAATGCAGCATAAGATAGAAGTGAGATAAAATATCTTACGTAGATAAGCTAAACCAGAGAAGAAATAAGATAATGATAATTTTGGTTGATAAATGGATAGAGAGGATTACACGAGTTATGGATATAACATTAAATATAAATATAAATGTATCATACATATACATAGAAAATGGTAAGAAGGTCGAGTGCAGTGCAGGCGACGGAAAAGAGGAAAGAAAATGAGGAATCTAAGGTCAAGGTCATGAAAATGGGATGCATGTCCTTACAAACTCAACTATCAAGACTTCATAAGTAAAAGTAACTAGTGTAAGTAACCACATCACTTAAGTAACTACTTATATACTTAAAGGAACGAAGACACTATCCAACCAGTTACCAAAGTCTTCATCACTTCTGATATTCAGTTATTAATCCTCATTTATCATTATCTAACTCAATTATTCCTACTATACAACAGAACAGTTTACTATCAAAATCTATGAAGAAATTCTGACATCAAACCATTTCTGTTCTGGATGTATTATACATTCACTCTCACTATTATTATACATTCACTCTCACTAATAACTTGTGATAAATGAAACACTAAAGATAACTAAACAGAAAATGATTTAGATAAGAATTGCAGCATCAGACATTTTTAATCTTAGGAAAAGCAAAACATTTTAACTTTTCTGTGAATTTTGGAAAAATTATAAAGGAAATAACAAAGTTTATATATATATATATATATATATATATATATATATATATATATATATATATATATATATCTCGGAAAGCAAAAATGGGTATGTTTGAGGGAATAGTGGTTCCAACAATGTTGTATGGTTGCGAGGCGTGGGCTATGGATAGAGATGTGCGCAGGAGGATGGATGTGCTGGAAATGAGATGTTTGAGGACAATGTGTGGTGTGAGGTGGTTTGATCGAGTAAGTAACGTAAGGGTAAGAGAGAGGTGTGGAAATAAAAAGAGCGTGGTTGAGAGAGCAGAAGAGGGTGTTTTGAAATGGTTTGGGCACATGGAGAGAATGAGTGAGGAGAGATTGACCAAGAGGATATATGTGTCGGAGGTGGAGGGAACGAGGAGAAGAGGGAGACCAAATTGGAGGTGGAAAGATGGAGTGAAAAAGATTTTGTGTGATCGGGGCCTGAACATGCAGGAGGGTGAAAGGAGGGCAAGAAATAGAGTGAATTGGAGTCATGTGGTATACAGGGGTTGACGTGCTGTCAGTGGATTGAAGCAAGGCATGTGAAGCGTCTGGGGTAAACCATGGAAAGCTGTGTAGGTATGTATATTTGCGTGTGTGGACGTGTGTATGTACATGTGTATGGGGGGGGGGGGGTTGGGCCATTTCTTTCGTCTGTTTCCTTGCGCTACCTCGCAAACGCGGGAGACAGCGACAAAGTATAAAAAAAAAAAAAAAAAAAAAAAAAAAAAAAAAAAAAAATATATATATATATATATATATATATATATATATATATTTTAAAGGAATAGATATTAGAGACAGGGCGAACCAAAGCTGACGATAGATAATAACTTCCATTAAAGTAAAACGAAGCCGACGATAGATAACTGTTGAACTCGGAATAGATGCAGATTATGAGAATTATTGTTAAAGATAAAGACAAGGAGAAGTGAGATGAAAATGGGGCATTCAGAAACGAAAAAGAAAAGAAGAGAGAGAGAGAGAGAGAGAGAGAGAGAGAGAGAGAGAGAGAGAGAGAGAGAGAGAGAGAGAGAGAGAGAGAGAGAAAGCGGAACAAACAGGGAAGGAGAACAGAACACAATGAGAAAGAACAAAAAGCGTAAAGCAGACAGTAATGTAGAACTAAGAACAATGAACAAGGGGGGGAGGGGAGGGGAGAGAACAAGAGAGAGAGAGAGAGAGAGAGAGAGAGAGAGAGAGAGAGAGAGAGAGAGAGAGAGAGAGAGAGAGAGGCGCCAATAAAGAATGACTTGGGAGAAACACAAGAACCCAATCGGTCGCGGGTTAACGACTGTCATCATGTGCGGGTTGGCCGCTTCTCACGCCCACAACGGAATACAGAAGCCACACAGAAATACATGGCATTACAGAGATTTCGAATGCGATCTGCGACAGACATTTAATTAATGAAGCTAAGGTTTAATTGTACATGTCATTAAAGACCGTGTGGGTAAATACATATACATATGTGTAATGATGATTCATTTGGTTTTACATTACTGAAGGATATCTTATTCAAATGAATAATTTGCATTTCCTGTGATGGCAATAATAAGGTGGCTTTTTGAACGTAAAGGTGTGATCCTTGAGCACGACGGTACGACCCTTGAGCACGATGGTACGACCCTTGAGCACGACGGTATACGACCCTTGAGCACGACGGTATACGACCCTTGAGCACGACGGTACGACCCGTGAGCACGACGGTATACGACCCTTGAGCACGACGGTACGACCCTTGAGCACGACGGTATACGACCCTTGAGCACGACGGTACGACCCTTGAGCACGACGGTATACGACCCTTGAGCACGACGGTATACGACCCTTGAGCACGACGGTACGACCCGTGAGCACGACGGTATACGACCCTTGAGCACGACGGTATACGACCCGTGAGCACGACGGTACGACCCTTGAACACGACGGTACGACCCTTGAGCACGACAGTATGACCTTCAGAATAACGGTACCTGTCCTTGTGTACGACGTTATCGCATATGATGATAACGGTACGACCCATGAGTACGACTTAACGTACGACCTTTGATGAAAAAGAGTAATACCTTTTTATACAATGATGTGACCTCTGGGTCATGATGGCCTTGCCTTTGACCTTACCTCTCAGTAAAGGTTACGTCATAATACCCAAAGGTCGCCCCGTCGTGCTCAAGGTGTCGTACCGTCGTGCTCAAGGGTCGTACCGTCGTGCTCAAGGGTCGTATACCGTCGTGCTCAAGGGTCGTACCGTCGTGCTCAAGGGTCGTACCGTCGTGCTCAAGGGTCGTACCATCGTACTCAAGGGTCGTACCGTCGTGCTCAATGAGCCAGATACGCGTCTAGGGGTCAGGGTGTATCTTTTTTTTCCCTGAACTTCATACACCAGTTCATAGAAAACCGTACGAGGGTAGACCACTTGTGAGGGCTGTTGACCCACATCTCACGCCACAGTGGCTCCACTCATTTATGAGGGCTGGGACGTTTGGGAATATGTAATGATCATTATAATCATTATCATTATTACAATCATTATCATCATTATCATACTTATCATTGTTTTATTATCATAATCATCATCGTTGTCATTACTATTCTACTAATTATCATCAATAATATTATAATCATTTGTTGTTATCATCATTATCGATATCATCATCATTATTATCGAAGATGCAAATGAGGGCAATCTTCGTCTGCTCCTTTCGCTATCTCGCTAAATGATAAGAGTATAAGAAAAAAGTTTGTATACATACATGATCAAGGTACGAAGGTTTACACACACACACACATAAACACACACGCACAGACACACACACACACACACAGTCACCTCACGTCTCTCCCCAGTCACTCCACCCTCCCTCCCTCTCTCTTTTCTTTCCTCTCCCTCGTTCACATATTCTCCCCAAAACAACACCCAGGTTTTCTCAAATATCTACTAACTCTCTCTCTCTCTCTAACCTCCTCTTCCTATCCAGTTTTCCCTCCCTTTCCCACCCAGTTCTCTAACCCTTTCCCATCCCTGCCAGGTCCATAATTCCCTCCCAGTTCTCTCCCCCTTCCCTCTCCTCCTCTCCCCATCTCCCCTCCTCGCTACGGGAGTCTTGGGGAGCAAGTCTTAACACACACAGTTACCGCGAACCGGTCACACCAACAACGTCCAGTCTGTTCTTCAACCTGTTATAGCCTGGCCTGCTCTGTTCTTCACCCTGTTATAGCCTGGCCTGCTCTGTTCTTCACCTTGTTATAGCCTGGCCTGCTCTGTTCTACACCTTGTTATAGCCTGGCCTGCTCTGTTCTTCACCCTGTTATAGCCTGGCCTGCTCTGTTCTTCACCTTGTTATAGCCTGGCCTGCTCTGTTCTTCACCTTGTTTTAGCCTGGCCTACTCTGTTCTACACCTTGTTATAGCCTGGCCTGCTCTGTTCTACATCTTGTTATAGCCTGGCCTGCTCTGTTCTTCACCTTGTTATAGCCTGGCCTGCTGTTCTTCACCTTGTTATAGCCTGGCCTGCTCTGTTCTTCACCTTGTTATAGCCTGGCCTGCTCTGTTCTTCACCCTGTTATAGCCTGGCCTGCTCTGTTTACACCCTGTTATAGCCTGGCCTACTCTGTTCTACATCCTGTTATAGCCTGGCCTGCTCTGTTCTACACCCTGTTATAGCCTGGGCTGCTCTGTTACACCTTGTTATAGCCTGGCCTGCTCTGTTCTACATCCTGTTATAGCCTGGCCTGCTCTGTTCTACACCTTGTTATAGCCTGGCTGCTCTGTTCTTCACCCTGTTATAGCCTGGCCTGCTCTGTTTACACCCTGTTATAGCCTGACCTGCTCTGTTCTACATCCTGTTATAGCCTGGCCTGCTCTGTTCTACACCCTGTTATAGCCTGGCCTGCTCTGTTTACACCCTGTTATAGCCTGGGCTGCTCTGTTCTACACCTTGCTATAGCCTGGCCTGCTCTGTTCTACACCTTATTATAGCCTGGCCTGCTCTGTTCTTCACCTTGTTATAGCCTGGCCTGCTCTGTTCTTCACCTTGTTATAGCCTGGCCTGCTCTGTTCTACAGCTTGTCATGACGTGGCTCGCTCTGTCCTCCATCAGCTTGAGAAGGTCACACCTTTGTCTGTCTGTCCTCCCGTAGCTGCACAGCTGTAAGGTCATCAAAGTAAGTCCCTTTAAAACCAAAAACTTGAATGTCTAACTTCAAAGTAATTCTTCTGTGGGGTATAGTGTCAAAGGCTTTCAGGTAGACGAGCAATACACAACTCATCCATCCCCGTAACCTCTCTGGGGGAAAACAACCCAACAATTTCGTCCCGCAAAGTTTTGTATGTTTTCTCCCACTTAAATGGCTTGTGCTAGTCAACATCCCTCAACCTCTTTTCTGATCATTTCCTTTGATAGCTTGCGGGTCCCTGCTCGTTAGTGATAATGGCCTGTAATTAAAAGACCTTTTTTTTCTGTCACCTTCTTTGCATAGTGGCAGTACGTCGGTTCTTTTTCATTCAGAGGGGAAAATGACCCTCACGTTGTGAGATTGTAAACACCAACACCAATGGTCAACCAGGCTAGCCCCACTACTTATCTTGTTCCCCCTCACGCATCACTCACTCACTCACTGTAGAATCATTTCAGTACATCTTACCTACCTCATCTCAATCTTAAGGTGTCTTCCTGTATCCTGTAGTTCATCTACACTATTTTCTTTGACTCTGAAAACGACTGCGATGTTTGCTTCCACTCCCTGGGCCCTCAGTCTTCCTCCATCAGTCATCTCTACATGTCATGTGTCATGTAGTGTGTGTTTTAGAAAAGGATTCAAGAATATATGGCCAGACTTCATCAAGGATTCTCTAAACCTGACACATGTCTTGTCTCATAGTTTCACTGCTTTTCATTCTCGCTCCCACCGTAGCCATCTTCCATGGTTTCAGACCTGCCATCATGGCCATCTTCCAGGGTTCCAGACCTGCCATCATGGCCATCTTGCAGGGTTCCAGGCCTCCTATCATAGCCATCTTCCAGGGTTCCAGACCTCCCATCATGGCCATCTTCCACCGTTCCAGGCTTGCCATTATGGCCACCTTCTACGGATCCTTATTCTTACCCCACAGTATGTACGCAGCCTCCTTTGCCTCCAGACTTCTCTTCTTGAGGTATTCCTAACAATTAAGGTCTTCTATCCTTCCATAACTATCCGCCAATTAATCACAGACTCTGGAACATTTCCTGTAACATTCTTCTGCTCTTAGCTTCCTCGTGTGTGTGTTTGTGGAGCTCTTCACCGCACCACAGTCTCCCCTCATCCCATGGAATCCCTCACTTGACGAGGCTTCTGATCCTACTGAAAGTTGCATTCATGTTTACGTTTGTATCACTTTGTGTTCAGACATGTATCACAATGTTACTTCTATGTTATTTTGCTTTGTGGTGAATTCTATCTAATTCTTTTCTGAAGAGTACTTACTAATACGCTTCATCTGTCCTCATAATCAATTCCTGTAATGAAGTTAATGATATATCATTATTGTGGTGCTTGCTATAACATCCCTCGTTCATCTCGTTCCCTACCGTTGTATTTTACAAATCTATGAGAATTATTTGCCACATGTTATCAGTCATCTGACAGGCAGGGAATTCAACATTATTCCGTCGATGGTAATCCTGATAAATGATATTTGTGTTGATAATATACGCTAAATGATATTGGTTCTTTCTTTTCCCCCATCGTGTCGATGACCCCTGACAGTGTGTGTGTGTGTGTGTGTGTGTGTGTGTGTGTGTGTGTGTGTGTGTGTGTGTGTGTGTGTGTTTACTGCAGAATCATAAGAAAGCGAATATATAACGAGTCTTTACGTCTGTCTATCAAAGTCTCTTGTTATCTTTGACTCCAATCCCATAACCTTGTCCTGGATCAGGTTCATACAGACTTCCAGGTCAATCCCAGACGTTCCCACACTATGTCCACATGGTATATGGACATCCAGGCTTAACGTAAGCTCTTTTCACACACACACACGTCGATTTCTTGTGCGGACTTATAGCTTTGAACATATTGCCTTATCGCAGTGGCACCAGGAACAAAAGCCAATGTTTAGCTGTACCGTAACCAGTGCTTCATAAACTATTCCACGGTTTAAGTCCACCATGTCATCTGCTCTGGCTGAGCCCAGTAGTAAACAACCATCCTCCCAACCAAGACTTAAGACACCACCCCACACGACGTACACACATCACACACTACACTCTCTAGACACAGTAGAAGGAGCATTTCTTTTCTTTCAGCCGCGTTCTTGACGCCTTTCGTCGTTAATATTTTGCATCATATCCACGGCTGATATCAAATGAGCCTCCTTAATTACATGTAAATATCTACAATTACTTTCTCTTCACATCTTCTTTACGTTTTCCTCTTCTCAATAAACTAATTTCTGGCCATCTCATTCATCTCTTCCCCTATCACAAACCACTTCGAAATCACCCAGTGGTCTAATGCTGTTTGAATTCCTTTGCATTTCAATGTTACAAACACCGAATCAACGCATCATTACACCCATCATGCCAGAGATAGAACCACACATACTGCAACCACTGATCACATTCCTCAACACACACACACACACACACACACACACATCGCCACACTTTTTGACCTGGGGTACAGCACGGTGGACGTGGCCGACTTTCTGAGCGCTGCAGGAGCCATATTGAAGTAAGAGGAATTACCACCAACTTCTCAAAGTCCACGGAAGCGTCTGCTGACTCGATGTAGCAACAGTATTTGCTTGGAAGAGAGGAAGCCAGGTAGGGGTCTGGCCACACCTGTGTGCGTGTGTCTATCTTGGCTGACAACACACAGATCTCGAGAACACCTCGGAAAATGATGGTCGGTGCTGTACGCTTCCGTGAACAGCAGAAGAGAACAGGAAAGAGAAAATTACGTTCCTTACTACTTCAGAGACGCTCGGGGACCCTTAGGTGAAGAAGGTCTCGAATTCCGATTGATCCAAGCAAGCAACTGAGGACGAACAGGAGAGAGAGAGAGAGAGAGAGAGAGAGAGAGAGAGAGAGAGAGAGAGAGAGAGAGAGAGAGAGAGAGAGAGAGAGAGAGAGAGAGAGAGAGAGCAGCCGCCTTTCTATTCCAGCGCCTCAGCATAGCCGTCCACGGAAGGAGTGTGAGGTACATCACCATCTCACGTTAACTCACTTGGCGAACTCGACAAGATCAGTGACCCACGATTCAAAATCAAAGGTTTCAAGTTTGTTTGTTTTTTCGTCACAACTTTTATGACGTTTCTGACAAATAGGATGAAAGAAAATGTAACATGGAGTGGTCACTCGAGGAGATAGTTTTCAGTCTTCGAAAACAATGGTTCTTTTCCAATGACTTTTCATCAGTATCTTGTTTGAGGCTATGGGCCATCTATCTTGACCCAAAGGAGGGAGCCCCTATCTATCTATCTATCTATCTATATATGTGTGTGTGTGTGTGTATGTGTGTGTAACAAGAATCTTTACATTTATAGGTCCTGATTTTGATAACTTTTACCCGTGACTGATGCAAACACCACATAAGAACAGACAGGTTAAACACCAACACAAGATTCAGGCGCTGATAACAGCGCCAGCCACATTTCTGTCTCAATATTTTCTCTTCTTTTCCTCAAAGGCTCGTATGAGTCACCTCTCAAGCAGTTTTCTCTTCACTTTTGCTCAAAAATAAAAGAAAATGTACAACCTGACCTGACCTGACCTGACCTGTACACCTCAGGGACGTTACTGAAGGTGGATATAGACTGATCTCAAACCTTCGTTCTCATGTGAGGTTCACTTGTTTCACAGGTTGGTAACAGAGGATCGGAACCCACTTGAATACTACGACTCTGATGTATGTCTACTTAATCCCATGAACACGATGATTACGACCCTTGAGCACGACGGTATACGACCCTTGAACACAACGGTACGACCCTTGAACACGACGGTACGACCCTTGAGCACGACGATACGACCCTTGAGCATCACGGTACGATCCTTGAGCACGATGGTATGACCCTTGAGCACGACGGTACGACCCTTGAGCACGACGGTACGACCCTTGAGCACGACGGTACGATCCTTTAGCACGACGGTACGATCCTTTAGCACGACGGTACGACCCTTGAACACGACGGTACGACCCTTGAGCACGACGGTACGACCCTTGAGCACGACGGTACGATCCTTTAGCACGACGGTACGATCCTTTAGCACGACGATACGATCCTTGAACACGACGGTATACGACCCTTGAACACGACGGTATACGACCCTTGAGCACGACGGTATGACCCTTGATCACGACGGTATACGACCCTTGATCACGATGGTACGACCATAAACCTTACAACTTTCCATGGTTGTACCATACACCTCACAAAACTTTCCATGGTTGTACCATACACCTCACAAAACTTTCCATGGTTGTACCATACACCTCACAAAACTTTCCATGGTTGTACCATACACCTCACAAAACTTTCCATGGTTGTACCATACACCTCACAAAACTTTCCATGGTTGTACCATACACCTTACAAAACTTTCCATGGTTGTACCATACACCTCACAAAACTTTCCATGGTTGTACCATACACCTCACAAAACTTTCCATGGTTGTACCATACACCTCACAAAACTTTCCATGGTTGTACCATACACCTCACAAAACTTTCCATGGTTGTACCATACACCTCACAAAACTTTCCATGGTTGTACCATACACCTCACAAAACTTTCCATGGTTGTACCATACACCTCACAAAACTTTCCATGGTTGTACCATACACCTCACAAAACTTTCCATGGTTGTACCATACACCTCACAAAACTTTCCATGGTTGTACCATACACCTCACAAAACTTTCCATGGTTGTACCATACACCTCACAAAACTTTCCATGGTTGTACCATACACCTCACAAAACTTTCCATAGTTGTACCATACACCTCACAAAACTTTCCATGGTTGTACCATACACCTCACAAAACTTTCCATGGTTGTACCATACACCTCACAAAACTTTCCATGGTTGTACCATACACCTCACAAAACTTTCCATGGTTGTACCATACACCTCACAAAACTTTCCATAGTTGTACCATACACCTCACAAAACTTTCCATGGTTGTACCATACACCTCACAAAACTTTCCATGGTTGTACCATACACCTCACAAAACTTTCCATGGTTGTACCATACACCTCACAAAACTTTCCATGGTTGTACCATACACCTCACAAAACTTTCCATGGTTGTACCATACACCTCACAAAACTTTCCATGGTTGTACCATACACCTCACAAAACTTTCCATAGTTGTACCATACACCTCACAAAACTTTCCATGGTTGTACCATACACCTCACAAAACTTTCCATGGTTGTACCATACACCTCACAAAACTTTCCATGGTTGTACCATACACCTCAAAAAACTTTCCATGGTTGTACCATACACCTCACAAAACTTTCCATGGTTGTACCATACACCTCACAAAACTTTCCATGGTTGTACCATACACCTCACAAAACTTTCCATGGTTGTACCATACACCTCACAAAACTTTCCATGGTTGTACCATACACCTCACAACTGTTGTAACATATCTCTGCCCCCCTCCCACCAGGACACAACACTTCTGAAAGTTGGCAAAACAATGCGGATCTTCATGTTGTCACAACCCCTGCCCTCACACAACCACCCATGTGGTACAATGTTATTATTGTACTGGCGTTGACTGGAACATCTTGGTCCAGCCCTAAGGGTACACAACGTGCCCTGCTACACGCAAGGGCCGCCCTTACACAACAGCTCATCAGGGATAGTTAACCCACCCCCACACCCCACTGTTAACCCACCCCCACACCCCACTGTTAACCCACCCCCACACCCCACTGTTAACCCACCCCCACACCCCACTATTAACCCACCCCCACACCCCACTGTTAACCCACCCCCACAACCCCACTGTTAACCCACCCCCCACACCCCACTGTTAACCCACACCCCCACACCCCACTGTTAACCCACCCCCCACACCCACTGTTAACCCACCCCCACACCCCACTGTTAACCCACCCCCACATCCCACTGTTAACCCACCCCCACACCCCACTGTTAACCCACCCCCCACACCCCACTGTTAACCCACCCCCACATCCCACTGTTAACCCACCCCCACACCCCACTGTTAACCCACCCCCACACCCCACTGTTAACCCACACCCCCACACCCCACTGTTAACCCACCCCCACACCCCACTGTTAACCCACCCCCACACCCCACTGTTAACCCACCCCCACACCCCACTGTTAACCCACCCCCACATCCCACTGTTAACCCACCCCCACACCCCACTGTTAACCCACACCCCACACCCCACTGTTAACCCACCCCCACACCCCACTGTTAACCCACCCCACAACCCCACTGTTAACCCACCCCCACACCCCACTGTTAACCCCACCCCCACACCCCACTGTTAACCCACCCCACACCCCACTGTTAACCCACCCCACACCCCACTGTTAACCCACCCCCACACCCCACTGTTAACCCACCCCCACACCCCACTGTTAACCCACCCCAACACCCCACTGTTAACCCACCCCCACACCCCACTGTTAACCCACCCCCACACCCACTGTTAACCCACCCCCACATCCCACTGTTAACCCACCCCACAACCCCACTGTTAACCCCACCCCCACACCCCACTGTTAACCCACCCCCACACCCACTGTTAAACCCACACCCCCACACCCCACTGTTAACCCACACCCCCACATCACCTCTGTTAACCCACCCCACACCCCACTGTTAACCCACCCCCCACACCTCTGTTAACCACCCCACACCCCACTGTTAACCACCCCAACCACTGTACCCCACCCCTCCCAGTGTTATCATCAGGGTAGGTAGTGTGTGACCCCCCCCACCCCCAGGTGTGTGTGTGTGTGTGTGTGTGTGTGTGTGTGTGTGTGTGTGTGTGTGTGTGGGAAGTGACGTTTCTGCATGACGTCACTGGCATGCCGCTGTGGGGCCCAGACAAGCAACGGTACCACACTTAACTCTCCCCCCCCCCCACCCACCCCCACCACACCCACACCTCTCTCTCTCTCTCTCTCTCTCTCTCTCTCTCTCTCTCTCTCTCTCTCTCTCTCTCTACCCAGCATCACTGTCGCTATCTCCAACACCTACAGCATTGTTGTGGTTATCTCCAACATTTTACAGCATTGTTGTGGTTATCTCCAACACTTTACAGCATTGTTGTGGTTATCTCCAACACTTTACAGCATTGTTGTGGTTATCTCCAACATTTTACAGCATTGTTGTGGTTATCTCCAACATTTTACAGCATTGTTGTGGTTATCTCCAACACTTTACAGCATTGTTGTGGTTATCTCCAACACTTTACAGCATTGTTGTGGTTATCTCCAACACTCGCAGCATTGTTGTGGTTATCTCCAACACCTTACAGCATTGTTGTGGTTATCTCCAACACTTTACAGCATTGTTGTGGTTATCTCCAACACTTGCAGCATTGTTGTGTTTATCTCCAACACTTTACAGCATTGTTGTGGTTATCTCCAACACTCGTAGCATTGGTGTGGTTATCTCCAACACTTTACAGCATTGTTGTGGTTATCTCCAACACTCGTAGCATTGGTGTGGTTATCTCCAACACTTTACAGCATTGTTGTGGTTATCTCCAACACTCGTAGCATTGGTGTGGTTATCTCCAACATTCCACGGTATCTCTTACATCCCAAGCACCGCCAAATCCCCACCATCCTCACAGTCAGTCCTCCCCAACATCTACACCCCCTCTCAGCACCCCCAACACACACCACCACTCCTCCAACATCCCCAATCACCCTCATCTTCTCCAACTGCGCACCCAACCAAAACCCCAATCCCTATGAAGGAACCCCGAAACCAATCCCTAATCCCTATGAGAAAACCCCCCAGCTAATCGCCAATCCCTATGAAGAACTCTTCGTACCATCATCATCAGGTCTCGTCGTACCATCATCATCAGGTCTCGTCGTACCATCATCACGTCTCGTCGTACCATCATCAGGTCTCGTCGTACCATCACCAGGTCTCGTACCATCATCAGGTCTCGTCGCACCATCATCATCAGGTCTCGTCGTACCATCATCATCAGGTCTCGTCGTACCATCATCATCAGGTCTCGTCGTACCATCATCACGTCTCGTCGTACCATCATCAGGTCTCGTCGTACCATCACCAGGTCTCGTACCATCATCAGGTCTCGTCGCACCATCATCATCAGGTCTCGTCGTACCATCATCATCAGGTCTCGTCGTACCATCATCATCAGGTCTCGTCGTACCATCATCATCAGGTCTCGTCGTACCATCATCAGGTCTCGTACCATCATCAGGTCTCGTCGTACCATCATCAGGTCTCGTACCATCACCAGGTCTCGTCGTACCATCATCATCAGGTCTCGTCGCACCATCACCAGGTCTCGTACCATCATCAGGTCTCGTCGCACCATCATCATCAGGTCTCGTCGTACCATCATCAGGTCTCGTCGCACCATCATCATCAGGTCTCGTCGCACCATCATCATCAGGTCTCGTCGTACCATCATCATCAGGTCTCGTCGTACCATCATATCAGGTCTCGTCGTACCATCATCAGGTCTCGTACCATCATCAGGTCTCGTCGTACCATCATCAGCTCTCGTACCATCACCAGGTCTCGTCGTACCATCATCATCAGGTCTCGTCGCACCATCACCAGGTCTCGTACCATCATCAGGTCTCGTCGCACCATCATCATCAGGTTTCGTCGTACCATCATCATCAGGTCTCGTCGTACCATCATCAGGTCTCGTCGTACCATCATCAGGTCTCGTCGTACCATCATCAGGTCTCGTATCATCATCAGGTCTCGTCGCACCATCACCAGGTCTCGTCGTACCATCATCAGGTCTCGTCGTACCATCACCAGGTCTCGTCGTACCATCATCAGGTCTCGTCGTACCATCATCAGGTCTCGTACCATCATCAGGTCTCGTCGTACCATCATCAGGTCTCGTCGCACCATCACCAGGTCTCGTCGTACCATCATCCAGGTCTCGTCGTACCATCATCAGGTCTCGTCGTACCATCATCAGGTCTCGTCGTACCATCATCAGGTCTCGTCGTACCATCATCAGGTCTCGTCGTACCATCACCAGGTCTCGTCGTACCATCATCAGGTCTCGTCGTACCATCACCAGGTCTCGTCGTACCATCATCAGGTCTCGTCGTACCATCATCAGGTCTCGTCGTACCATCATCATCAGGTCTCGTCGTACCATCATCACCAGGTCTCGTCGTACCATCATCATCAGGTCTCGTCGTACCATCATCATCAGGTCTCGTCGTACCATCATCATCAGGTCTCGTCGTACCATCATCACCAGGTCTCGTCGTACCATCATCACCAGGTCTCGTCGTACCATCATCAGGTCTCGTCGTACCATCACCAGGTCTCGTCGTACCATCATCAGGTCTCGTCGTACCATCATCAGGTCTCGTCGTACCATCATCATCAGGTCTCGTCGTACCATCATCACCAGGTCTCGTCGTACCATCATCAGGTCTCGTCGTACCATCATCAGGTCTCGTCGTACCATCATCATCAGGTCTCGTCGTACCATCATCACCAGGTCTCGTCGTACCATCATCATCAGGTCTCGTCGTACCATCATCATCAGGTCTCGTCGTACCATCATCATCAGGTCTCGTCGTACCATCATCCAGGTCTCGTCGTACCATCATCAGGTCTCGTCGTACCATCATCAGGTCTCGTCGCACCATCACCAGGTCTCGTACCATCATCATCAGGTCTCGTCGTACCATCATCATCAGGTCTCGTCGTACCATCATCAGGTCTCGTCGTACCATCATCATCAGGTCTCGTCGTACCATCATCACCAGGTCTCGTCGTACCATCATCATCAGGTCTCGTCGTACCATCATCATCAGGTCTCGTCGTACCATCATCATCAGGTCTCGTCGTACCATCATCACCAGGTCTCGTCGTACCATCATCACCAGGTCTCGTCGTACCATCATCAGGTCTCGTCGTACCATCACCAGGTCTCGTCGTACCATCATCAGTCTCGTCCGTACCATCATCAGGTCTCGTCGTACCATCATCATCAGGTCTCGTCGTACCATCATCACCAGGTCTCGTCGTACCATCATCATCAGGTCTCGTCGTACCATCATCAGGTCTCGTCGTACCATCATCATCAGGTCTCGTCGTACCATCATCACCAGGTCTCGTCGTACCATCATCACCAGGTCTCGTCGTACCATCATCAGGTCTCGTCGTACCATCATCAGGTCTCGTCGTACCATCACCAGGTCTCTCGTACCATCATCAGGTCTCGTCGTACCATCATCAGTGTCTCGTCGCACCATCACCAGGTCTCGTATCCATCTCAGTCTCGGTCGTACCATCATCATCAGGTCTCGTCGTACCATCATCATCAGGTCTCGTCGTACCATCAGTCATCAGGTCTCGGTCGTACTATCTCCAGGTCTCGTCGTACCATCATCATCAGGGTCTCGTCGTACCATCACCAGGTCTCGTCGTACTATCATCAGGTCTCGTCGTACCATCATCATCAGGTCTCGTCGTACCATCATCATCAGGTCTCGTCGTACCATCATCAGGTCTCGTCGCACCATCATCATCAGGTCTCGTCGTACCATCATCATCAGGTCTCGTCGTACCATCATCAGGTCTCGTCGTACCATCATCACCAGGTCTCGTCGTACCATCATCAGGTCTCGTCGTACCATCATCATCAGGTCTCGTCGTACCATCATCATCAGGTCTCGTCGTACCATCATCATCAGGTCTCGTCGTACCATCATCATCAGGTCTCGTCGTACCATCATCAGGTCTCGTCGCACCATCACCAGGTCTCGTACCATCATCAGGTCTCGTCGTATCATCATCACCAGGTCTTGTCGTACCATCATCACCAGGTCTCGTGGTACCACCATCACCAGGTCTCGTCCCGTCGTCACCTGTCCTGCCCGGCCATGTACATATAGTCTCCCCCCCCCCCACGTCAACCCACCTATCTCCCCCCCACCTCAAGAGTTCCCTCAGGGGGAGGGAGGGAGAGAGAGACATACTACCCTCCCCATTGGGGAGTGGGGCGCTAAGGCTCCTATGAACCAGACTATTTCAAGGGGGGGAGAGTGGGGGGGGTGTTGTACCCCCCCATCACCATCACCCCCCCCCCCGGCCTCCTGAGGTATCGCCCCCCACCTCCCCCTCCCCCTCCCCCTCCCCCTCCCCCTCCCCCCCCACCGCAACAGGAACGACTGTTGGAAATTCCATTCCGGGTCACTCACCCTAACGTCCCCCCCCTCCCCCCCCTCCTCCTCACCCCACAATGGGGGCGCCAAGCCGGCCACGCGCATCCCCCACCCCCCCACCCTCATCCACATATCCCCCCCCCTCCACCCCTAACACACCCCATCCCCTCTCTCTCTCTCTCTCTCTCTCTCTCTCTCTCTCTCTCTCTCTCTCTCTCTCTCTCTCTCTCTCTCTCTCTCTCTCTCTCTCACTCAGGAAGTCATCTTATGTCTCCCGCTGCTTCTGTTTGCCTAACAACGTGGCTGCCACGTGGGGGTGGGGGGGCGGGGGGGGGGGGGGCGGGGTGGTACCTTACACTCAAGTGTACCGTCGCCAGTTGGGTGGCGGTGGTACGTACCTACGTACGTACGTGCGTACGTACCGTTAGAGGTGCTATCGCTTAGCTGTACCGTACCCTCGTTGGGCAGGTACCATAAGGAAACGGTACATGGGTACCAAGCAGTGTACCGTACCTACATGATCTGTGTCAGGTGTAGGTGTACCGTCAGGCGTGGTACCGTTAATAGATCTGTTCTCTGGGACTGTACCTGATGACAGATGCACCTCACGCTCCTCCGTTGGAACTCGTACCAGGTACCGTTGTACCGGTAAGACTAGTACCAGGTACCGTTGTACCGGTAAGACTAGTACCAGGTACCGTTGTACCGGCATGAGTAGTAAGTACCAGGTACCGTTGTACCGGCAAGACTAGTACCAGGTACCGTTGTACCTCTGGGACATGTACATTTATCTCAGATATCATATCTCTCATATAACTATAGATATCATTTATCTCAGATATCATATCTCTCATATAACTATAGATATCATTTATCTCAGATATCATATCTCTCATATAACTATAGATATCATTTATCTCAGATATCATATCTCTCATTACTGCCCACTTTACCTTCAGAGGTTGAGGGAGGTCAGTGTCAGTGTGACCTGACCTGACCTGAAGTGGCCATCATGGGGTCAATACTGGCTCACAAATACCGAGTCTATGTGGATTAATAAAGATCAGTAAACTTAGATCAATAAACTTAGATCAATGAACTTAGATCAATAAACTTAGATCAATAAACTTATATCAATAAACTTAGATCAATGAACTTAGATCAATAAACTTTGATCAATAAACTTAGATCAATGAACTTAGATAAATAAACTTATATCAATAAACTTAGATCAATGAACTTAGATCAATAAACTTTGATCAATAAACTTAGATCAATGAACTTAGATCTATAAAGTTTGATCAATAAACTTAGATCAATGAACTTAGATCTATAAAGTTTGATCAATAAACTTAGATCAATGAACTTAGATCAATGAACTTGGATAAGTAAACTTAGATAAGTAAACTTAGATCATAAACTTAGATCAATGAACTTAGATCAATAAACTTAGATCAATGAACTTAGATCAATAAACTTAGATCATAAACTTAAATCAATGGACTTAGATCAATATACCTAGATCAATGAACTTAGGTCAATGAACTATGGTCAATGAACTTAGACAAAAAAAATTAGATCAATGAACTTAGATCAATAAAGTTAGATCAATAAAGTTAGATCAATAAGCTTAGATAAATCAACTTAGATCAATGAACTTAGATCAATAACCTAAGTTCAATATTACGGTGAGCAAGATGATGGCTGCTTGCTTGCTTGCGTCGTGCGTGAGAGAGAGAGAGAGAGAGAGAGAGAGAGAGAGAGAGAGAGAGAGAGAGAGAGGAGGGGGGGTCATAGGTAATAGGGAAGGTGGGGGGGTTGCTTTAAGGGGAGGGGGATGGGGGGGAGGGAGGAGGGAGGGTTCAGACTAGCGTGTTGTGGTACAAAGTGGGAGGAGGAGGAGGAGGAGGAAGAGGAGGAGGAGGAGGAAGAGGAGGAGGAGGAGGACGCTAGAGTACGTTGATCCCATGAGCTGCGGCTGCGGCAGCGGCGGCTGAGGCCGCAGCCGCAGCCATCATCGCCCCCCCCCCCCCCTCACTCATGTAAACAAACCCCCAACACGCGGAGTCTACCTCCTGGTGTTGGATGCCTAAATTTTCTTTACGTATTTATATATTTATTTCTCCCTTCTTCGTGTGTCTCACTCGTGTTCTCTCTCTCTCACCATCTTCACTGGGGTCGTGTGGTCTCTGGGGTGACTTTCTCCGGGGTCGGTCTTCCTTATTGACACGCTGGCGAGGACAAATATAGATTAAAAACAAAACCCCGCTAGATGGCAAGACCGAGCGGCACGTGCGACGTTGCTGCTAGCTGCCATGTGCGTACACTCACTCACTCACTCTCCAGCGTTGCCACGTGGGGGGGGGGGGGGGGTTATTGGCCACGTAGCCACGTGGGGCTTCTTTGCTACGTAGCCACGTTGCCACGTGACCACACAGAGTTGTGCCACGTAACCACACTAAGCGGCGTTGCCACGTACCCACACTGGGAGGGAGGGAGGGAGGTGTTTGCCACGTACCCAAACTGGGGTTGGGGGAAGGGGGGGGGGAATATATGCCACGTAACCACGTAAAAGGAGAGTTGCCACGTAACCACGTAGGGCAAAGGCACCACGTGACCCACCGACGTTTGGCGTATACGCAGGGGAGACACGTGCCACGTGCTGCACGTGCCACGCCATCAACTACAATGACTCATCCCTTTCATTTTTTTTAAGGATGTTATCATCTCCCTTAAATATCTAACCTCTTAAAATAAAGAGAAGTTCTATAAGTCAAGAAAGCCTTTAGAATTAGCCACAGAAGTAGCCAGCCACTGGCTATGTGATTTCTAGAAATCCAGCCATTCATGTACGCTACGTGGGGTGGGGGGGGAGGGGGGGAATTACCGGAAACATGGGTGACGTCTGAGTGCAGATGGCATGTGAGGGGGGAGGGGGGAGGGGGGTAGGGGGGGGCAGGCAGAGGCAGCCGCCACCCAGATGAGGGAGGTGGGGTCGGTGTGGGGGGACGGGAGGGGGGGGTGGTTAGCGGAAGGGGGACGGGAGGAGTCATAAGGTGGGGGGGGGGGAGGAATGGGGTGGAATGGGGAGAGGATCGGAGAGGAGGAGGAGGGGAGGAGGAAGTGATTATTCTTTTTTTACACCCCCCCTTCCCAGCCCATCACCGACACGCGCCCGGTAACACGAGCAAGGGACTCGTGTGTATGTGTGTGTGTGTGTGTGTGTGTGTGTGTGTGTGTGTGTGTGTGTGTGTGTGTGACCCGAGGAAGAGAAGAGAGACAGAGAGAAAGATTTGAGGACCTGAAAAAAGAACCAAAGACATCACGAAAAATCTTAACATAGTCATTAGCATAGCTTAACACAGTCATTAGTATAGCTTAACACAGTCATTAGTATAGCTTAACACAGTCATTAGTATAGCTTAACACAGTCATTAGTATAGCTTAACACAGTCATTAGTATAGCTTAACACAGTCATTAGTATAGCTTAACACAGTCATTAGCATAGCTTAACACAGTCATTAACGTAGCTATTCGCCCGTGTGAGAGATAAGCCGTTGTTGCTCCACTGCTTAAGTGACCTTAAGGTCGAAACTCCTGCTTAATCCTATAGAGAGAATTCTATAACTCTTTTCCCATAAATAGACGCAGAATATATTATACCAATACGTAAATAACAACAGATCATTATCTCTTATCTCTCATATGTTCTGTGGTTTACGATACGCTTCATGACCCGGAGTTATACGTGTGTACACAACAGGGGAAAACTTACACTCACAGGATCAACAACCACGGAAGCTATGATGACCTCACCACCACCACCACCTGGCTACAGCTCTCCCCTCACTCATTCCTACAACCAGCATGTCTCGTTGTGGTGTCTTCTCTTTTTTACAAGTATTACAATATGTTTAGAGTCGATTCCATTGACTCTAGTTACGGTTCATGTTTCATCTCTCCCAAATATCAATTCTTCTTTCAGGTGTTCAATAACTCCCTCTAACTACCCTCCCCTCCTCTGTAGAATCACTCCCTCTCTCACTATCCTCCCCTCCTCCTCTACAGAATCACTTCCCCTCACTATCCTCCCCTCCTCTGTAGAATCACTTCCTCCATCTAGTTCTCTCCTTCTAGCATCACTTCCTCCAGCTGTCCTAAACACCAGAATCACACACGTCCTTCAATGACCCTACCTCAGGAGCATCCCTTTACCTCCCCAGCAACACAACACTGCACGAGTTATATACACAACACTCACACATCACCAGTCGAGTTCCTCTGGTCACTACAAGATACATTCTTCCTACAGCTAAATGAAGAACCTCCTCAAAGAAAACCTCACCCTTCTCTTCTCTCTCCCTTCCTCCAGCTGCCCCCAGCACCTGCTGGCTAAGACGTCCCCATTATCTGCAGGTGGAGCCCTACCGTCCATTACCTACAACCAACCTTCCCTCCCCCTTATAAAAACCCCCTCCATTAATCCCTCTTAACCACCCTCTCCCCCATCGCAGCCCCGTCATATACGCTACGGTGCGCGTGGCTTCGTTTTGCTTAAATCTTAAGTGTGTTGTACATAAAGCTGACACGCTTGATGGATGAGAGGGGCTGTACCCACATGCAAGTGGAGTGGGGGCCAGTTCGTGCGCCAGGATACCACTATATTACATCAGAAACGCATGAAAGAATTGATGAGCAGAGAAGGGTCACTGTTCAATACGAGAGCAACGAACGGTGTGATATACATACATACATACATACATACATACATACATACATACATACATATATATATATATATATATATATATATATATATATATATATATATATATATATATATATATATATATATACTTGGTCGCCGTATGCAGCGCCAGCGAGGTAGCGCCAGGAACAAACGAAGAATGGCCACACCCGCTAACATCCATTTTCTAGCTGTCATGTGTAATGCACCGAAACCACAAGCTCCCTATTCACATCCAGGCCCCACCAGACCTTTCCATGGTTTACCCCGCACGCTTCCTGTGCTCTGGTTCAGTCCAGTGACAGCACGTCGACCCCCGTGTACCACATCGTTCCAATTCACTCTATCCCGTGCATGGTATATCATATATCATCTCCGTATGTGATGGAAACACAGCCAAGACCGTCAAAATGACTTCCTAAAACTTTTATTTCTCGTATGTCCTCAAGTGGTTGGATCAATAGTAATTCATGTTCGTCGTCAGTACCCAAGCAGAGAGTCTGCTGGTTCATTTTGTTGTATGATTCAGCACTGTACACCAGAAGCCATCGAGTACGAGAGAAGAGCGAGAGGAAAAGAAACTTCACATCTCTAAACTACATGTAAACAAACTAGTCCCTTCTGACTCATGTTGTCTAGTCACTCCTACATCCACTTCTGACCACTACAAGATTTATCTTCACCTACATTTCCTACACTTACTCCACGTCCCTGGAGTACCATTCCTTACATTAGACTCCACCCGTATGGTGTCCTACATTTTTGTGACCTCAGTAGCCTGGGAGTTAAGAGTCTCCCAGTGCACTATCACTCGTCCAATGCTTTCTCAGGTAACATAACATCTGTCAAGTTCTTCCTACAATTCAGAGCACACACGAGGAATTCCCCGACCCACTGGGCTACACCAGTGTGGTATGATCGGCTATCAACCATAGTAGAGTCCCGCCATATAGAAGCCTTCTGTTGAACTACCCAGTCTCCATCTATAGTGGTGGGTGTGGAGGAGCCTTCTGCTTCACTATCCCGTCTCCATCTATAGTGGTGGGTGTGGAGGAGCCTTTTGCTTCACTATCCCGTCTCCAACTATGATGGCGAGGAGGAAGGAGCCTTCTGCTTCACTATCCCGTCTCCATCTATAGTGGTGGGTGTGGAGGAGCCTTCTGCTTCACTATCCCGTCTCCATCTATGGTGGTGGGTGTGGAGGAGCCTTCTGCTTCACTATCCCGTCTCCATCTATAGTGGTGGGTGTGGAGGAGCCTTTTGCTTCACTATCCCGTCTCCAACTATGATGGCGAGGAGGAAGGAGCCTTCTGCTTCACTATCCCGTCTCCATCTATAGTGGTGGGTGTGGAGGAGCCTTCTGCTTCACTATCCCGTCTCCAACTATGATGGCGAGGAGGGAGGGGCCTTCTACTTTGCTATCATGCCTGTCCCACCACAAGATGATGTCAGCAAGTAACTAATTCCGTCACTCAGAAGTTAATCTCGTCTCAGACCATCAGGTCCCTCAGGTACATCCATAATCAATAGTCTACCCTCCCTACCGACCTAAGCCCCCCCCCCCCCCCATCATTATGCCATAGGAGGGGCCATAAGTACGTCTGACATAACGCTACCTTGCATGACAGACGAGCTAATGAGATTGGGGAAAGATGTACCCTCATGCGAGTGGAGGGGGGCGAGTTCGTGAACCCATACGCCGCCGCGTTTATATAAAATGATGGACTTGGGGAATCTGTGTGTGGATGATGCATGTGTCGCGTGTCAAAGGGGGGTGTTTCAATTCTAGCTCACTCTCTCTACTCGTGGTAGAAAGAAGTGTTATGAAAATGGGTTTTGGTGAAGATTAGGGTGTAGCGAAGACGAGGGTTTAGTGAAGGTGAGGGTTTAGTGAAGACGACGATGTAGTGAAGATGAGGGTTTAGTGAAGGCGAGGATGTAGTGAAGATGAGGGTTTAGTGAAGGCGAGAATGTCGTGAAGATGTGGGTGTAGTGAAGACGAGGAAGTTTGGTGAAGATGGCGTTTGTCATGACCCTTATGGGTCAGGTCAAAGACCCTTAAAGGGTCAAATTAAACATAGCTGGCGTCCAGGATGTTATGAAGATGGGAATGTAGTGAAGATACGGTCTCTAGCATAATCCATGTGGGTCAGGTCAAAGGCTAATAGCGTCAGAAATGTAATGAAGATAAGGAGGTCGTGTATATGGCCTTTGTCCTTCTCAGAAGGTCCAGATAAAAGGCAGACAGTATCAATAAAATATCTATCTATCTACCTGTCTGTCTATCTGTCTATCTATAGTGAAACACACTTTGTGCAGTGGAGATGAAGGGAAGATCATAATAGTGTAAATGGGTTTTTGGCCAGCAATTATGGGGGTAAAGCCCCATCGCAACCCAAGGAATGAGAGGCAAGAACCTCAGTTCACGAAGATGAAATCCCCCATCATGAGGCTTCGGGAATGGGGATTCCGTGAATAACTCCCACCATCCCACTTTGGGAATATGGGTTAGAATTTGGGGATAAAATCCACCTCTACAAGGGGTGGAGAAAGGCTATGAGGATGAGGAGGCATTCCTCTGCCCATCTTCTAACTGATACAGGAAGGAGAAGAAGAAGAAGAAGAAGAAGAAGAAGAAGAAGAAGAAGAGGGGGAGGAGGAGGAGGAGGAGGAGGAGGAGGAGGAGGAGGGGGCGAACGAACTCCTCCCCATCATCCTGGGGCTAAAGAAAGGATATTGAGTTGTGGGGTGTAAGAGACGAAGGACATTCCCCCCACATGGCAGGAGTACAGTACTGTGAGGAGGGTTAATGGTACAGGAACCGAAGCCCCACCCATCCTGGGACCAGGGCTAGGACCTTCCCCATCCTGAGGTTACGTGGCAGGAGAGGAAATCATGATGATGGGGGGCGGGGGAGAGGAGGAGGATGAGGGGAGGGGAAGTGAGTCTCTACCTTACTTGGACGGAGGGGAGGATAGCTGTTAACTCCTAGGGTGGAGTCCCCACATCCTGCAGTCACTAGTGGGGGGGAGGAAAGGGAGGGCTGCAGGACGTTTGTGTAAAGAGGGCAATGCCCTTCCTCCTGTAACAATGGGGTCCTGGGGTAGTGTGAGGAGAAGCAGGTCCCTCACTCAGAGAAACTGCAGGCTGGTCCTCATTATGAGGCTATGGGTATGAGGGTATGGTATGACAAAGGGGGACATTCTATCTCATAGATTTAGAAGTATCTAACTGTATAGCGTGAGGAGGCTACCATGTTCATGTGTATGTATACATTATACATATCTGTGTGCTTATCATATATAACTATCTATCTATCTATGGTTATGTACCTATATATGTACCTATCTACCTATATACGTCTATCTTTATCTATGTGTTCTACCTATGTATCTCCGCCTATCTATCTATTCACCTATCTATCATCTATGTATCTTTCTATCTAGCTCTTGATCCACCTATCTATCATCTACTCTCTCTCTCTCTCTCTCTCTCTCTCTCTCTCTCTCTCTCTCTCTCTCTCTCTCTCTCTCTCTCTCTCAGGTGCAAACAAGAATAAAACTAAGCTTTTTATGGACCAAAGCAACAAATATCAACACGACAACATAAACTCCTGTGAAGAAAAAAGGAAAGACATTGATCACTTAATTACTTAACTGCCCCTCTGTACATAGACGCACACACACACACACACGCAACACAACACTTTTAACCTGTGGTCTCGACCGGCGGACGTGGCCAGCTTCCTGAGAGCTGCAGGGGTCTCACAAGGATATAAAGGCCACTGGTCAATGTCGTTCAAGTTCAAATGGCAACTGACCTTTTGCCAAATAACTCGAATCATCGTAAAAATACAATGATTTTCTCTCAATTCCAATATAAAGAAAGTTAAATGATCAAGCTGAACACAAGATAAAGAAAACTTGTCTAACTTACCTTGATATATATAGAGTCCAATTGTCTCTGATGCTGGGTTGGATGATGTTCACGTTAGGTACAATATGATGATGATCCTGTGGTAGTGTTGGGTTCTGGCGTCCGTGTGCACAAGTGTGATCGGTTAGGTATTGGTGAGGTGATGACCTGGGCTAGTGTGGCGGGGGGAGGGTGTAAATATGAAATGAATTATGTAATTCTGAAAAAAAATAACCCAATCCCAATTTCATAAAGTATGGCCATCAGGAGCCCAGGTTATCAGAGTTCTACATGTAAACTATAAAACTAAAGACGTAGTCGGTACTCACGCTTTGGTCACTTATCAGTAGGTAAAAGCCGTCTAATCTCTGGTCACCATACCTAGTAAGAGATAAAGAGAAATATAGAACAAATTTTGAGCTGAGCAGCCAAACTAATCATTGCTCAGAAATATGCTTTATGGGGCAAAATCTAGATACGGGAAATGATTCTAGAAAAGAAAATCGCAGACTCAGAGGGGATCTAAGTGAAGTTATCAAAATACTAAATAATTTGCAAAATAACATACAAAAGTATCCTTTATTAGACAGAGATTAATTGACTGATAATAACGGTATAAAAACAAGAGGAAGGAAACGTGATAGTAACTTAAATCAAACCCTTTTTGGTTGCAGAGCAGCAGAATACTGTAATAATCTGTCACCAGATGTGCTTCCTACAACAACTATGAATATCTTCAAATAATATTTGTTTTGAACAGATAATTCTATTTCCAGCATGATTCTATTTCCCAGACTCCAGTCAAAATGCAGCCGCTTGCAAAATTGGTTAGAGAATTCTTTCACTTATACTTTCTTATAAACTGTCCATGGCAGTATACTTTCATGTAGAATTTCCATGGCAGTATACTTTCATGTAGAATTTCCATGGCAGTATACTTTCATGTAGAATTTCCATGGCAGTATACTTTCATGTAGAATTTCCATGGTAGTATACTTTCATGTAGAATTTCCATGGCAGTATACTTTCTTACAGAATTCCATGGCAGTACACTTTTCCCATACGACATGGTGTTTCTTCTTTTCCTTTTTTCCTAACGAGAGATCAGCTATCTGATCTACTACCCTGTTTCTATCAAAATCTAGATTAAGAGTTGGTAACCTCGTCACTGACCATCAGGCCTCCTGTTATCTGTCCTTCCCAGGTATTACAGTTGGTGTTAGTCTAATGGATGGTTGTTAGCTTAGGATGTGGAAGCTTTTAGTGTGGTTAGGGTCAGTTCGAGTGGCTAAAGTGGGTAGTGGCATGGGAAAGGAAGGTATTCGTGTGATGAAGGCAAATGATGGAGTGTTGATGGAAGAGGATAAAGTAGTGGGAAGGCTTATGGCGCGGTAAGGGAGGGTTTTGGTGTGGTAGAGGCGGATGTGGATGTGGTAGAGGCGGATGTAGATTGCGGTGGATCGTCAGCTGCTGGTGTGGTGGAGAGAAAGGTAGTTTGGTGGGGTGGGGGGAGTTGTTGGAGCGGGAGTTAGTTTGGTGACGATAGATTTAGTGTTGAGAGAAAAGGTGTTTGTGTTCTGATGGTGGGGGGGGTGTATGTGTGGTATGAGAGGGTGGTTGATGGTGGAGACATCTCCTCGTTTGGTGAAGGAACTGGTGGTTTAATGAGGGGAAGAGGTGTTAGTTCGGTGGAAGTAGCAATTAGGTCGGTGGAAACAAGTAGAATACTGGGTTGATAAGGGTGGTCGAATTTATAGTGGGTTGATGGCGTGGTCAGGCAGTTGATGTTGGAGAGATGGGGGAGGCGATTGATGGAGAGAGAGAGAGAGAAATAGGGCTGGTAATGGACTGGTGGGGGATGTCGACCAGTATTCGCACTGGTGTGTGGGGGAGGGAGTTCGGGCGGAACATTGCACCCCTACACTACAGTGGACATTATGGTGTGGTACAACCACCCATCTCACGTTGACACACCCACACACACACACACACACACCCCAAGACTTCCTGCAGTGGTGTCTGGTGTGGGTCTCTGTCCCTCCTGACGCGGAGGGGCTTGTCTCCTTATACTGTGTCAACACTTTATCAACAGCTTTATCATCTGGGAATGCGATTAGCGCTTCTTAACCCGGTGGGAGAGTGATGTAAAGAGATTCGAATCTGTTTACTGAGAGCAAATCGCTCAATGTTGGAACGCGTCTTGCTTTTAATGACTTTAAACCAAGACTACAATAAACATACAATACTGGAGGCAATACAGCACCCCAGTGTAAACAACCAATAGAGCTTCTTAACCACAAAATTCAGTCGTATTTCGTTTTACTTTGTAAAAAGAAACTCAGTAGTCGCCACACTTCTCGCTTCTCAGCTGTAGCGCCAGTCTCAATGGTGGCAATGTTGATTCTCTCTCTCTCTCTCTCTCTCTCTCTCTCTCTCTCTCTCTCTCTCTCTCTCTCTCTCTCTCTCTCTCGACATCCCTGTGTGCCTCTCCCTCTGACTGGGTCACGCCCTTGCCCATCATGTCACCACGTCAGTAGCAGGGAAAGCAAAGACTCCACTCAAGATATTCTTCGACGAGACTGCACTGTGGTTCACCAACTCACACAACATATAAAGTTCACAGTGAGAGGAACTTTGTTAATATCTTTTTAAGGCGAAAATCAAAATGATGTTACGTGTGTATCATAAATGATGTTACGTGTGTATCATAAATGATGTTACGTGTGTATCATAAATGATGTTACGTGTGTATCATAAATGATGTTACGTGTGTATCATAAATGATGTTACGTGTGTATCATAAATGCAGTCTGAGGGTACGAAAAGTTTAATGAATCCGGGAGAAATGTACCGTTGAGAACACATGTGTTTCTGTGATATTAATCAATTGATATATAAATCAAAAATATATATATATATATATATATATAAATTATATGATTACATTGTTTTCAATAATATATCGTATATTTATCCTCTTCTTGATAGGAAAGCTTACATGATATAGTCATTGTGAGTGATTTATGTGTACATGTGATGGGTAACCTGAAAATATGGCTTTGGAAACAATGATGTGAACAATTTGATACTCAACCCTCAGGCAAGGTAACATCTCCCTGTAAACACTTCCCATTTTCTCTAATTCTTATTCATCATTCATCTTATTCATTATCATTATTATTTATCATTCATCTTACTTATGAATCATCAAGTTCGACTCTTCATTTACGATTCTCCCTCGCCATATCTTTCCTTCATTATGTTTATCTACTTCTCCCTCTCTCATCTTCCTTTTCCATTTTTCCTCTATACTCTCTCTCTCTCTCCCTCCTCCGTCAGTCTCACCACACTCTCCCACATCACCTCGCTAGGTAAAGGTTTTCCCTCCCACCTCCGGTAACCTCCCGAAAACCTTCCATCTCCAAGAAAGCAGAAGACATTCAAGACACTTCTGCCTCACCATCCTTGCTCCATCTATATAGATTAGCAATATAAGTTAGCGTTGCTGTCCCCCAGCTGATAACCTGGTCATAGACCATCAGGTCTTGTGTTATCTGTCCTTCCCATGTACTGTCCTCCAGCAGATAACCTGGTCATAGACCATCAGGTCTTGTGTTATCTGTCCTTCCCATGTACTGTCCTCCAGCAGATAACCTGGTCTTAGACCATCAGGTCTTGTGTTATCTGTCCTTCCCATGTACTGTCCTCCAGCAGATAACCTGGTCATAGACCATCAGGTCTTGTGTTATCTGTCCTTCCCATGTACTGTCCTCTCTCTCGTAAATCAGAAATTCTCCTAAGCTTCTTACGCCAATCAGAGGTTCTCTTCTATGCCTCTTTTCCCTTTTGCCCTTCAGAAACGTTCCTCCTCCTCCTCCTCCTCCTCTTCTTCTCCCTCCTCCTCTTCCTCCTCCTCTTCTTCTTCCTCCTCCTCCTCCTCCTCTTACCTACCAATAAGGAGGAATCCCTCTCCCCAGCACACTTCCTGCTCATCCTTTTCATCATCATCTAAGAAATCACGACCTCCCTCCCTCCTTCCCTCCCTCCTTCCCTCCCTCTCTCCCTCCCTTCCTCCCTCCCTCTTTCCCTGCCTCCCTCCTTCCCTCCCTAAATCCTTCCCATCAATCAGAAGTCGTCCCCTCTTCACTTCCCCTCAACAACCAAAAAAGACCTGTCTCTCTCTCTCTCTCTCTCTCTCTCTCTCTCTCTCTCTCTCTCTCTCTCTCTCTCTCTCTCTCTCTCTAACCAATGGCCAAGAACTCACGGATCCAGAAAGCTGGAACATGGGGACGTAGCCAACCACCAAGTGAAGGTCAACACCATCAAAAACATGACCATCAGAGGGAAGTGGAAGGATCGTTCGATGGAAAAAGGGGTTAATGAATGTGTGGAGTACGCACGACCGGCGTATATTGGCGTATAAGGCAATGTGGTAGAGTAAACCACTCCACCCCACTTCTTTATAACCCCCTTACAGTCCTCTCACAACTTCTCCTTCGTCGCCACTACATCTCTACACCTATAATACTCTCCCCCCCTCTCTCTCTCCCCCCCTCTCTTCCCTAACCCCCTTACAATACTCTCACAACCTCTCTCTCCCCCCCTCTCTTCCCTAACCCCCTTACAGCACTCTCACAACCCTTCCCTCACTCTCACTTCTCCTCCACCCACAACATTACTCCCAGAACCCCACCCCACATCTCATCACCACTTCTTTACCACCCCTTACACTTCTTAGAGAGAGAGAGAGAGAGAGAGAGAGAGAGAGAGAGAGAGAGAGAGAGAGAGAGAGAGAGAGAGAGAGAAGAGGTGGGATAAAGGAACGAATAATATGACATGGAAGAGAAGACAGAAGTCTGTACAGGTGTGAAGTGTAAGTGTGGACAATGAAGTGTGTACAGGTGTGAAGTGTAAGTGTGGACACTGAAGTGTGTACAGGTGTGTGAAGTGTAAGTGTGGACAATGAAGTGTGTACAGGTGTGAAGTGTAAGTGTGGACACTGAAGTGTGTACAGGTGTGTGAAGTGTAAGTGTGGACAATGAAGTGCGTACAGGTGTGTGGCGTAAGTGCGTATGTGTGTGACGTTCACAACTTTCACAACCTCTTCCCTCACTCTCACTTCCTTCCTAATCCCCCCCCCCACCTCCCTAAAGCGCTCTCTCAACCCCTCTCCCCCACTCACTCAAACGTCAACTGTATCCTCTGTAGTACTCTCTCTCTCTCTCTCTCTCTCTCTCTCTCTCTCTCTCTCTCTCTCTCTCTCTCATTCCTCCTCCTCTTCCTCCCCATCACCTCACCTCTCCCAATTCTAACTTTCCAGAGAGAGAGAGAGAGAGAGAGAGAGAGAGAGAGAAGAGGAAATAGGAGCAGTGGAAGTAATGCAGCTAGTGGGAGAGAGAGAGAGAGAGAGAGAGAGAGAGAGAGAGAGAGAGAGAGAGAGAGAGAGAGAGAGACCCCTTGACGTGAGAGTCCTTCACTCTCCCCGACATCTCTACTTAAGCTCTCCCTTTCAGCCAGAAATGCACTATATTTTTAGACTCTCTCTCTCTCTCTCTCTCTCTCTCTCTCTCTCTCTCTCTCTCTCTCTCTCTCTCTCTCTCTCTCTCATCTGTAGCGATGTAGCGCCTCTTCCTCCTTCTTGATCTTCGTTTTTTTTTATTCCCTTTAAAGATGGCTACCACATGTCTACTTTTACTGCTCTGTCTGTCTGTCTGTCTATACGTCTGTCTGTCTGTCTATACGTCTGTCTAGTTTGCATAAACGTCTGTCTGCGTGTGTGTGCGTGCGTGCGTGCGTGTGTGTGTGTGTGTGTGTGTGTGCGTGTGTGTGTGTGTGTGTGTGTGTGTGTGTTCAATTGTCTCTCTCTCTCTCTCTCTCTCTCTCTCTCTCTCTCTCTCTCTCTCTCTCTCTCTCTCTCTTCTCCCCCCCTCTTCCGCCAGGTCACCCACCCCTCCTCTCACCCGGGCAAGTGGCAACCGTCTCGCCTTCCCCTCTCCTCCCTCCCCTCCCCTCCCCTTTCCTCCCCTCCCTCCCTCAGGCACCCAGGAACCACCTCCCCTCCCCTCCTCCTCCCCTCCCCCTCCCCTCTCCTTCCCTCCCTCCCTCCGTCACCCAGGAACCGCCGCCTCCTCCCCTCCCCTCCCCCTCCCCTCTCCCCTCCCCTCCCCCGTGGACTTGTCTGGCGTCAGTCTGGAGGCCGGGGTTGTCTGGCGCCGGACAACACCCCCCCTCCCTCCCTCCCCCCCACACACACACCCCACACACACACCCAGCCTCCTCCCACATCCACACCCACACCCACCCCACCCTCTCCACCGGCAGACACACACACACACACACACCCCACACACCCAGCCCCACACCCAGCCTCCACCTACACCCACACACCCACCCCACCCTCTCCACCGGCAGACACACACACACACACACACCCCACACACCTAGCCCCACACCCACACCCACACCCACCCCACCCTCTCCACCGGCAGACACACACACACACACACACACCCCACACACCCAGCCCCACACCCAGCCTCCACCTACACCCACACACCCACCCCACCCTCTCCACCGGCAGACACACACACACACACACCTATGCTATGAGAAGCCATCAGTAAATGCCATGAAGACAACACAAACAGATTTACGTGTCTGGTTAAGGCCCGTGGATGATTACAATGGTCTCAGCAGTCATGGGAGGCTCAGGTTCGAATCCTAGTTATGGCAGTCAGCCCACAGTCAATCCAGCTGTTCATCCAACCTTTAGGGTTAGTCGATGAAATGGGTATCTGGCTCAGGCTAATGTATATATATATATATATATATATATATATATATATATATATATATATATATATATATATATATATATATATATCGTGAATGGGATGGCCTTGATTAGGGCCTCAGTTGGCCGTGCCATCTCAGCGAACATAGAAAAAAAAGGGCGATTCATTTTAGTCAATATAAACGAAAAGAGATATTTAAAGAAAGTCTTTTTGATGATAAGAAAATACAAGAGATGGGTTACTACGAGAACTCTGTACCTGTAATATACATTAGTGGTAAATACACACACACACACACACACACACACACACACACACATACGCACACATACACAAACACACACACACACATATCGAGAGAGCGATAGAGCACCATCAGGTTACATGGTCCCTCCTCCAACCCCGTAACACCGCCAGATCAGCCCCGCCTACCCCCCCCCCCCCCCGCCCACCCCGGCTGAAATTTAAAAGAACTGCATTGCACGATGCATTGCAGGGGGCGGGGGGGGGAGGGGGGAGGAGGAGGGGGGGTATTCTATTTCCAAGGGGAGCATTGACTTCACGTTTTCCCACCGCTTCCTCCACCACCACCACTACACCCACCCCGCCCTACCACACCTCCTCCACCCACTACTACATCCACCCCGCCCTACCACACCTCCTCCATCCACTACTACACCCACTCCACGCTACCACACCTCCACTGCTACAATAGCGACTACACCCACCCTACCACACCACAACCACCACTTCGTCCACCCTACCACAACACCACACCACACTACCTCCGACACTACACCCACCCTACCACAGCACATCATCACTACACCCAGCTTAACACACCACCACACCACACTACACCCACCCTACCACACCACAAACACCACTTCGTCCACCCTACCACAACACCACACCACACTACCACCGACCCACCTTACCACACCACACCACACTACACCCAGCCTACCACACCACCACATCACACTACACCCAGCCTACCACACCATACCACACCACACCCAACCTACCACACCACAAACACCACTTCGTCCACCCTACCACAACACCACACCACACTACCACCGACCCACCTTACCACACCACACCACACTACACCCAGCCTACCACACCACCACATCGCACTACACCCAGCCTACCACACCACACTACACCCAACCTACCACACCACCACACCACACTACACCCAGCCTACCACACCACACTACACACAACCTACCACACCACACTACACCCAGCCTACCACACCACCACCACCGCCGCTGATTCTGACGTCCGCTTCGAAAGGTGTATCGATTTCAAGGCCAAGTTTCAGGTGAGTGAGGGAGTGCGGTGGTGGGGGGACCCCCCCCTGCCTGGCTGGGTCCCCTCCTGCTCCTGCTGGTCCCTCACACTCTCCCCTCTCCCCAGCATGACCCTCCCCCCCTCCTCCTCCTCCCCTAGTGGCGGTACCTTAGTCTCCCCTCTTCCCAAGCCCTCCCCTCTCTCCCTCCCCTCTTCCTGAGCTCCTCCCCTCCCTTTCCTCTCCCTGAGCTCCTCCCCTCCCTCCCCTCTCCCTGAGCTCCTCCCCTCCCTCCCCTCTCCCTGAGCTCCTCCCCTCCCTCCCCTCTCCCTGAGCTCCTCCCCTCCCTCCCCTCTCCCTGAGCTCCTCCCCTCCCTCCCTTCTCCCTGAGCTCCTCCCCTCCCTCCCCTCTTCCTGAGCTCCTCCCCTCCCTCCCCTCTCCCTGAGCTCCTCCCCTCCCTCCCCTCTTCCTGAGCTCCTCCCCTCCCTCCCCTCTTCCTGAGCTCCTCCCCTCCCTTTCCTCTCCCTGAGCTCCTCCCCTCCCTCCCTCTTCCTGAGCTCCTCCCCTCCCTCCCCTCTCCCTGAGCTCCTCCCCTCCCTCCCCCTTCTTCCAGGAGGGGCACTGCTGCCGCCTCCTCCCCCCCCCCTCCTACCCCCACATCCTCTCTGTCTAGACGGAAGGGGACGCTTCGCTACCCCTTCTTTCCACAGGTTCGCTCTCCCTCCCTCCCCTCTCTCCCTCCCTCCCTACCTCAGACTAGATTGTTTTTCTCCCTCTCCCTCCCTCTCACCCTCGTGTGCTGGTATGCTCCCTCCCTCTCTCCTCCCTATATACACCCTGCGTGTTACCCTCACACACAGCAGCATGTTGAAGGAGGAACAGAACTACCATGATGGAGAAATGATAATGAAGGAACAGAGATGGAGTGGGGATGGACTCTTGTGTCACTGCGTGTTGCTAATAGTGAAACCATACGTCATGAAATCGAATACAAATTAGTCTCAGACTCCATCATAACCGTGAGTAAAACAGGGTCAGTCAGTTTGATCAGCCCTCTGGGGCCAAGACACCACAGGAACAGTACGAGTATCAGACCATTGACCTACAAGGTGACCTTGAACCTACGTGTAGATTCTGGATTTTTGATGACCTCTGACCCTGTATGAGGGGAATGACCTCTTCCGTCCTCACATGCTATTAACATGGCTCAGGTCTGCATCACGAACTCCACTGTAGCACACACAACCCTGCACTGCTGGTTGGGTCACTAGCCTCTGGTTTATTTCCTCTGTCGTGGTGGTAAACTCGTGGACGCGTCGCGTGGGAGAACGAAAAGGCCATCAGGGGTTTTGACATGCCCTCCCTCCACCTCCGTGTGTGGTGAGGGAGACGATTGTTGACGAAGTGTTCTTCCCCCACTGTGGTCTGGAGGCAAGTGTTGTGGGGGGGGCGCTGTGGGGGGGCGCTGCACACACGTACACTCCTTCTCAATACTGTAAGTGATGTCGCTGGCCTGTGTATTAAGACCACAGCAATTAGACGCCCAACAGACGCAACCAGGACAGACGTAGGGAGAAGCAACGACCCCTTCCCTTCCAGGTGAGATGCGATGGTATGAGATCCTTAGGACGAGTCGATCCTCACATACATAGTAGTACTTATTATTCGACTCCCTAGGGTCGAGATGAGACAGTCAGCCGCTGAGGGGATCCGTCTCGTGGTCAGCAATGATGGCCACGGTGGGGGTGGGTGGGTCACCTGTGCATCCCTCACCCCCTCACAGTGGCAAGGTGGACCAACCAGTCCGTCGTCAGAAGCAGCTTCGTATCTGGCGATACCTGGCACGTTTCCCCCTCAGATCAGCTGATTGAAACCTCTCGTCTTGGCACGTGTTATGATGCCTGAGGGGGGGGGGGGGGGGGGGGGAGGGGCACCGTAAGCTCCTCTCATTGGTCAAGGACTATGACGTCACACCGGCTCCTTCGTGAGTGCACCCGAAGTGGACGTATTACTCCGCCAAGACGGACGTGTTACTCATTAACTCAAGCGCAGATTTTAAGCAAATTAAATGTTCATCAAAGACGCGATTACGTGAGTGACACTGGCCTCCATCAATGAAATGATATTTACATACCACTCTTACCTTCACACACACACACACACACACACATACAAACACACACACTCGTATGAAAAGTAAATAAAAAATCAGTACCCCAGCGTCGGGTCCACACTTTTCAAAAGTAGTTCCTAAACAAAACGAAAAATATCTTTTAAAAGCAGAAAATTTGACTTCAACTCCAGATATGGTGGAGTTGAAACATTCTCTTCGTCAAGGAGGAGTTGCGAAGTAAAGCCATGTTTCTAAGGAAGAGAAAAATTCTGTGGTTTTTAGGAAGAGACCAAATATACGATCCAGGATCAGAGAGATAAGCAACTGTAAGAGGCGTGAGCCTATAGGACACGAAGGGTATGTCATCTGGGCCATACTTCTTGCCCGCTTGGAACTGGGAAAGCTCCCGGAAGCTCCTACTGGTATAGAAAATGGGTCACGGTTCAGCAGGAGGATGGATGGCTGGCTAGATGCAGACGACTCATCCAAGGATAATTCAAAGGAAATTAATGATCCTAGAAATAGTGGCTTTACCCCATGGAGGTCAGCTGTAGACCAATCAGGTGGGAGAAGAGATGAGGAAAGGCGAATCACACATCTGTTAAAATGGCGAGAGGTTAATATCATGTTGAAATGGTCAGTGTCTCCACACATAGGTTAGTGGGAAGGTTCAAGTCTTAGTGGGATGGTTAACACGACAGGGCTGAGGTCGAAGACCAGAAAAGACTTTTCCAGGCAGAGTTCAGATCAACCTAATTTTCCTTCTGCCAAGGTGAACTCGACCTTACGAAGAACAACTTAACTGTGGTTTAGATCAGGGGTGAAGATAGAGTGACACTCAGGGTAAAGAGAGATATATGTATACTTTCAACACCTGATGTGCCAAATGGCAACGAAACGAGACACCGAACAATGGTACTGTACCGAGACCAGACGAGACAGCGGGACCAGACGAGACACCAAGACCAGACGAGACACCGAGACCAGACGAGACACCGAGACCAGACGAGACACCAAGACCAGACGAGACACCGAGACCAGACGAGACACCAAGACCAGACGAGGCACCGAGACCAGACGAGACACCGGGACCAGACGAGACACCGAGACCAGAACAGACACCGAGACCAGACGAGTCACTGAGACCAGACGAGACACCGAGACCAGACGAGACACTGAGACCAGACGAGACACCGAGACCAGACGAGACACCGAGACCAGACGAGGCACCGAGACCAGACGAGACACCGGGACCAGACGCAGGAAAGAGATATACCCAAAATATGAATTTCCTCTCAATAATGAGCCAAGATCTTACACCATCTTGATGCCTTGCTCTCAAACTGTCCCCCACCACACTAGCGTATGACACAGCTACACAAAAACCATGAGTGTCCACCAGCCAGTCTGTCTTCCCTTCAACCTCCCTCACTACTTCCTCCTTTCTAGCGGGCCCTCATGAAGGGACTCCTCCCCCACACACACATACAGTGAAGGGAACTCACACCACCAGTGGAGGAGCGAAAGGCCAGCGAGAAGCGTCTGGTGAAGTGTAACTTATACGAGAGGATTTCGCACACTTTAATGTTGTGGACAAATATTACACAATAGCTCTCTCTCTCTCTCTCTCTCTCTCTCTCTCTCTCTCTCTCTCTCTCTCTCTCTATCTATCTATCTATCTATCTATCTATCTATCTCTCTCTCTATCTATCTATCCATCTATTCGTCGCTATTTTCCAAGAGGTACGTCTGTTTTCAAATTTCCTCGAGGGGACGTGCAATCCATGTTTTCCCCTATAACATGTTCTCTATCTTTCTCTTTCTGTTTTCGCCCATCTCTCTCTCTCTCTCTCTCTCTCTCTCTCTCTCTCTCTCTCTCTCTCTCTCTCTCTCTCTCCTATTCCCCCACTTCCTACAGTCGTCCATCGCCTCTCCTAACCTCGTTCCATCGCCTATCCCTCCCTCCCTCCTCTCCATCTCTATCCCACCAGACCACTTGGTATCCTGTGAACTATGAAGGAAAGGGAAGAAGAAGAAGTCGGCCTTGTCTCCTTACCACAATTAACCTCACGTAGAGGGCGCTTTAACCCCCCCTCCCCTCACCCCCACCCCTCTCTCTTCACCACATCCTCTCACACGCCCATGTGATCCCCCGCTCCTCCCTCAGCCCTTCCTCAAACATCACGTAGGGCTATAGTCTCCCAGGGTATGGGCGACCTGATCACCACCCCCTTTCCTCCACTCCACCTCTTTCCTCCCCAACCAGAGCATCACCACGCCACCAGGCCTCCTCCCTCTCCAACCAGAGCCTCCACACCACCAGGCCTCCTCCCTCCCTCCCTCCCTCCCTCCCGCCTCGTTGCAGTGTCTTGCTATGTGTGTGTGTGTGTGTGTGTGTGTGTGTGTGTGTGTGTGTGTGTGTGTGTGGGTGGGGGAAGGAGTTCGTCCTCTCCTCCGGCAGATCAATTAGACAAGGTTCCTTACAGGTCCAAGTGTTTGACGTGCACTCCTTGGTCGGTCTAGACTCGGGAGCATCGACGAAACTGAAGGTATCACGTCTATTGGGAGGATAAGAGACGGGGAGGGGAGAGGGGAGAGAGGGAGAGAGGGAGGGAGAGGGATTATTTCCGTTGATTCGCCCCCAGAGAGAGAGAGAGAGAGAGAGAGAGAGAGAGAGAGAGAGAGAGAGAGAGGTCGGGAACCTACGGTCTGGGCGCTTCTCGTTTAACAAATCTACCGACCCCCCCCCCCCCTCCGTCATCCCCGAGCGACGCGTTGTAGACAGACAGACAGACAGACACAAGTCCACACGAATGACGTCGTAAGAATGCTGTAATCGATACGTCCACGGGTCACTACGTCTTCAAAGGGTCACTACGTCTTCAATGGGTCACTACGTCTTCACACTACAGAAGAGAGGACACAAATCAAGTCGTATTGAACGCTATCGCTCGTCTATGATGGAGGGAAAAATAAGGATCTTCCACTTGCATCATGATAATATACGTCGACCAGCCCACGCCAGCCCAGGGTGGGTTCCATCCCACTGTATGGTGCCTCCATGTTCGGTCCCTCATGGTAACAACTTGGCCTGTCATGAACACTTGGCCAGTAATGGACACTTGGCCCGTCATGGACACTTGGCCCGTCATGGACACTTGGCCCGTCATGGACACTTGGCCCGTCATGGATACTTGGCCCGTCATGGATACTTGGCCCGTCATGGATACTTGGCCCGTTATGGACACTTGGCCCGTCATGGACACTTGGCCAGACCTGAACGAGGCAGCTCCTGTTTACACCCAGCCATCATCACTCATGTGATGATAGTAATGAAAATAATAACCAGTTTACTGGATGAACTATATAGCAAAAGACTGAAAAAATATAAGGAAAAAATACATATAATAAAGAGAAGGGGACAATAAAAAGAAGAGAGTGTCAGACATACACTTGTTAAACTTTAATTAACGTATTTATTCAACTTAACGATTTAAAGACGAGTGGGTCCAAGAGAACGTCTTTCAAATATCTAGTCCTACCCGACCACACAATCTACTCCCACCTCACCCTCACACCCACACACACACACACACACCACTCCCTCTTCCTCCTCCTCCACACCATCATCCACCCCTCCCTCCTCTTCCTCCACACCATCATCCACCCCTCCCTCCTCTTCCTCCACACCATCATCCACCACTCCCCCTCCTCCTCCTCCTCCACACCATCATCCACCACTCCTCCTCCTCCTCCTCCTCCTCCTCCTCCTCCTCCACACCATCATCCACCCCTCCCTCCTCTTCCTTCTCCTCCTCCTCCACATCATCATCCACAAGACGCAAGTCTTCGCCGTTGACCCTCACGTTCAGGGTCGCCTTGCCTGCTGGGGACGTGAGCCACACTGGGAGACACATGTAAACTACACGACACACCTCGCCTTGCGGAACCCCCCAGTTTAGCAAGTGACGCGTCCCATCCCACACAATGCAGGGACTTCGTCAAGGGTTATCTTAAAGAACATTTTAAATTGTTTCGTCAAGTGTATAAGCACACTGCTTAAGCATGATATGGGGAATTCATGAGGACCATAAACCTCAAATAGGTCATGATCATTAACCTCAAATAGGTCAAGGCACTTCAGTCGTCATCTTCTGTCTTTTCCAGGCATTCCAGTGCTTTTCCAGGCTTCCATCCTATTCCATGAGGCTACAATGTCTTCTTCCCCTGTGTAAAATACTTGAGCATCTTATTCATCTCCTCACATGTCTTTACTTCATCATCTCAACCGTCTGATCCTCTGTATCCTTTGACCTGGTCAGCTGACCTTCAACTGGTAAATTAATCCAGGTTAATCTTTGCAGAAGTTTTGGATTATCCCGTACCTCGTCCACCCAATTCTCCCAGTTCCTCGTATCTTATCCAGCTAAACTTCTTTCTTGTTCTCTTTCGCCCTTCAACTGCTCTTATCTCCACAGTACAATCTTGAATTCATTCACTTTCTGACACCAGATGTATGAGAGATGAGGCACGGCGTCGAAGAATTCACCAGGAAAGAGAATTTGAATCTGTTCACCATGGAAGAGAGAAGATGGAGGGGTGACCTGATCAAAGTCTTACCATTTCAAATCAATCTGATGATGTTGGGTGTGAAGCAAGAGGCAAGGATGGAAGAACCAGAGGTTCAGAGCATCCTACTGCGCAAAGAAAGATGTTTGGAAAGATGTGAAGATGTAGTTTTATGGTACGATGGATAACTGGAATAAATCTAATGATGACTACGTGAACGTGAGGAGCATATTGAGGTATAAATAAAGTGTATGAGTGTAGGGAAGGTTCAAAAGATGGGGACCTACGAATGTAGACCTCCCTCCCTGTACACATGAACCAAATATTTAATGATAAGTAATCACTCAGGACAAAGACAGAAATATGTAAATAAACAAGACAGAGGTGATGTGAGAACGTTTGATCTTGAACAAATAATCCCTCATTCATCACCACAACAACAAATAAACAGATGCTATTTTGCTTTCACGAAGAAAACACGACCTCAGTCATACCACATATAGATGACGCCACAGCTCCCTATATAGCTCGGGGGTGTCGTGAGGGCGAGTGATCTCCCTCGTGATGGAGGGAGTGTTGGAGGGCAAGCCAATTCCACATGGCCGACCCCCCTCATCCCAGGCTGCTTGAAGAAGTTTGACAGCTAATTATGGAAGACGGTGCCTACCCTGGCCCGCCCGCAGCAAGGGTCCAAAATGGAGGATATATATATATATATATATATATATATATATATATATATATATATATATATATATATATATATATTCCTATAAGTCCATGGGGAAATGAAACACGTTAAGTTCCCAAGTGCACTTTCGTGTAATAATCACATCATCAGAGGAGATACAAGAAAGAAATATAAGTGTTGATATATATATATATATATATATATATATATATATATATATATATATATATATATATATATATATATATATATACATCCATTCTATGGTCGGCCGATGGAGAGACTATTGTCAAGGTGTTTTTCTGATATCTCTACATCTGTCTCTTCTGTCTCGTTCCCTGTCTATCTGTCTCTTCTCCTTCTGTTGATTTTATATGTCTTTTATATGTGTGCTCACGTCTGTTAGTCTGCCTTCGTCTACCTCTACCTGTCTGTCTGTCTGCTTGTCTGCTTGTCTGCTTGTCTGTCTGTCTGTCTGTCTGTCTCGTTATCTAGCTTCAATTATCTCTTGTCTTTTTTTTTCATCATATCTACGATTATTACGAATCTCTTTGTCTCTGCCTCAGTTCCAATCTCCCCTTTTTTTTCTATGGTTCCTAACCCTCTCTCTCTCTCTCTCTCTCTCTCTCTCTCTCTCTCTCTCTCTCTCTCTCTCTCTCTCTCTCTCACTGAGCGACAGCAGACCGGGAGATATGGGTAGGGGAATATAGTTCTATGACTGACATGGCGATTAAGGCAATACATCTCCACCCCCCACCCGCCCATAGCATTTTCATTAAGTTCCTTGTGAAGATGAATCATGTGAGGGGATCATGTGAGGGGAAACACTGGAAATATATGTGTACACTGGTCTTGGGTAGGAGCTGTGGTTTCGGTGCATGACACACGACAGCTAAAGACTGAGTGTGAGCCAATGTGACCTTCTCTTCGCCTGGCGCTACATCCCACGCGCGGGAAACAACAAAAACGAAAGAAAGTAAAAGAATGAATAGTATTCATAGTATTCATAGTAAACATATATATGTATGTGTCTTGCAAGTAATATTCGTAATGGATGAACGTTTCAGACAGCAAAAAACGTTTACAAAAAGCGTTTGGTTCGTACAAGGCTTGATATATGATATGTCCTGACAGGAAGAGAAATGCACTAATTAGTATGAAATAAGTAATTGAATCTTGTTAATTAGTGTAATAATTATCAGCCACAGCTCCCAGACACGACCTCCTCTCAACCCTACCCCCCCACCTAACTATGTAATTAGGCTTGCCTCCAGCTAATTAAATAATTAGTTGAACAACGTGAAGACATATTCTTCTGTGAATGTAACTCTGGCAAGTAAAGAAAGAAGAGATAAAATTACTTAAGAATATAATCTAATTATCTGTAATCTTAGAAGCATTAACTTAATCATCTATAGATGGATGATCATGGATGATTATCCATATACAAGATCACATCTGCCAGCGATTAATCTCTTCTTTCCAATATTACTCCTGCTCTCTTCTTTTTTTGTTTCCACTTTTATCATTCGACCTTCCATAAACTCGTAATCACTTAATTGGCTGAGGTAACCAATTTGGCACAGGACGACGACAACGACGACGACAGGTAAACAAGCTACGTTACAATGGTCGTCTGGGGGTGTCGTCGAGTTCATGAGTTACGACTTTTTTTGGGTCAGTTAGAATTTGGCTGCTTGTGAGGGACAACAAAACGTGGAGGGGGCCCGGCTGCCTTTACCTCCCCCCAGCAACTGGTGGAGGGGGGAGTTGCTGAGGGAGGTGGGGGGTTGAAGTGGGGTGAGGAGGAGGAGGGAGGCAAGCGCCCGCCCCCTGGTGACACCCCGTGGTAACAGAGGCTGGACGTCAACACAGACACCAGTCAACTCGCTCATTTCTCTTTTATGTGAGTCGGATTTGGAGGCTATAATCTCATGGGGAGAGGGGAGAGGGGGAGATTGGTTCATCCCAGCCAGCGGTGTCTTTCCCAGAACAGGTGTTAGTGGGGGGGAGAGAGAGAGAGGGGAGAGAGAGGGGTGTATTCTTCTGAACTCTCCCACGTCTGTGCTGTGAGACCAGGTGAGGAGGCGTGTCCTAGACTGGAGGTGGTAGATTCTAAACGTTCCTCATCTTCCAGTCTCAAGAGAGTAATCAAAAACTCCCACGTCAGCCAGTCCGCTCTGCATCTCCCCATCTCAACGTACTCCATGCTCCTCCCCATCCCTCCCTCCCATTCCCTCCCCTCTGTCTCTCTCCCTCCCCATCGATATTTTACGACTTGCCTTACACCCACCCCCCTATATCCCCCCCATACCCTACGTAGTGTAGAGAAGACCACCCCGCACCCCATGCTCCCCCTAACCCTCACACACACACACACACACACACACACCCTCCTCTCATTCCTCCCCTCTCCCCTCCCCCCCCCATGTGCTTGACTAGCAAGAGAGAGGGGGGAGCAGAGGAGCGTCCAATAACCCCCAGCAACAGTAGGTGTGTGTGTGTGTGTGTGTGTGTGTGGTGTGTGTGTGTGTGTGTGTACAAGCATTCAAACGGATGGGCTGCGAGAGAGAGATGACGAAATGGTCGTTCAAAATACCTACCTACGTATATAGGTAGCGAGACACATAGATAGACAGACAGACAGGTAGACAGACAGACAGGTAGACAGACAGACAGGTAGACAGATAGACAGGTAGATATATTAGACAGGTGATGTAGTGGAGGAACAGTGCGTCAGAAGCGGACTATACTATCGTCGCAGTTAAAGGTCGTCCAGGCTAGGCGGGTCGTGGAAAGGTTAGCAGGACTGTGTACGACCTCTCAAGCACGCAAGTACGACCTTTTAATCACGACGGTACGACCTTTTAAACACGACGTACCTCTTAAACACGACGTTACGACCTTTTAATCACGACGGTACGACCTTTTAAACACGACGTTACGACCTTTTAATCACGACGGTACGACCTTTTAAACACGACGGTACGACCTTTTAAACACGACGGTACGACCTTTTAAACATGATAATATATGTTATCCCTGGGGATAGGGGAGAAAGAATACTTCCCACGTATTCCCTGCGTGTCGTAGGAGGCGACTAAAAGGGAAGGGAGCGGGGGGGCTGGAAATCCTCCACTCACGTTTTTCACTTTTCCAAAAGAAGGAACAGAGAAGGGGGCCAGGTGAGGATATTTCCTCAGAGACCCAGTCCTCTGTTCTTAACACTACCTCGCTAACGCGGGAAATGGCGAATATGTATGAAAAAAAGATGAAAAATGAATAAACTGACTTACGTTCTGGTATTATGAGTTTGTGAAGTATTAATAGGATTCCCTCTGGTAGAACCATTCAATAACTGGGAAATAAATGAGGATTTATCGTAACCAAGTTATCAAAACAGCAGCAGCAGCTGTAGGGAAAATTTTTTTCCCTAACCTGTATCGACGAGTGAATGAACTATTAATTGCTCAGGATCAAAATGGTTAAGTGTTGGTCGTTTGTTGTGACTTTAGATGGTTTGTGTTCGTCATTTGTTTATGAAATGGTTTGTTCTGTCGTCTTAACACACACACACACACACACACACACACACACACACACACACACACACGCCAGTCCTTCACTTAGGGGGGGTCTTCTCTCCCCCCCCCTCCAGAGGCCACGCCAGGCCGAACTACATGACCCCCTTTTAACCCTTGCCTTTCCGGTGACCACCGCGGCGCTGACCCCCCCCCCCTTCCCCCCTTAAGTGCATTATCAAAGTCTGATGATAAATGAAGACTCATGGTACACGTTCCATCAACATATGACCCCCAGTAACCACTTATCTGACCTTTGACCTTCACTTATCTGACCCCTGACCTTCACTGGTCTGATCCCTGACCTTCATTAATGTCAATACTTGACCTCGACAACTGCTTATCCCGTGACCTTAAATGCGTTAGTCTCGTCCGCTTACAGCTGACCTGTGACCTTACCCTGCGTCAGTTACGCCCAGCTATCGGCTGACCCACGACCTTAATTTGCGTAAGTATCACACTACTACAGGCTGACCTTTGACCTTATCCTGTGTCAGCACCTTGCCCTAGTTACTGGCTGACCTTTGACCTTATCCTGTGTCAGTACCTTGTCCCAGTTACTGGCTGACCTTTGACTTTATCCTGTGTCAGTACCTTGCCCCAGTTACTGGCTGACCTTTGACCTTATCCTGTGTCAGTACCTTGTCCCAGTTACTGGCTGACCTTTGACCTTATCCTGTGTCAGTACCTTTCCCCAGTTACTGGCTGACCTTATCCTGTGTCAGTACCTTGCCCCAGTTACTGGCTCACCTTTGACCTTACCTGTGTCAGTTCCCTGCCCTAGACACCGGCTGACCTCATGACCTTAACCCAGAACATTTGATTCTCGAAAAATACACAGCTGGTGAGGGCAGTCCTATTACGAGACCTCCAGTTTGTTAACTGCGTCTATTATTAAATCAAGGTCAGAAAAAGGAAAAGAAACAAAAAAAAAAAGAAATGCTGACAGACAGCTTCCCCCAGAGCCATTTTCCCCCGGAGCCAAAGTTAACGTTAGTTCAACTCTAAGCGGACAGATTTCAGGGGAATAATCATTCCTCGTTTCTGATTTCAGGATTAAAGTCATTAAAGATATCTAATCTATATTCTTAGTGATTTCAGGGAGAGGGTCATTATGGGGGTCTAATTTCTGAGGGTCATTATGGGGGTCTAATTTCTTTATCTTTTTTTTTTTTGTATCAACTTTTCAGCAAAGAAGGAATGGATCTACTTAATATCTACTAACGATTTTTTGAGTGCTAAGTCGTCCACAGATATCGCCACGTCTTTCTTAGATCAGAGGGATTGACCAGCCGCATATGGAAACGAAAGAAATCATGATTTTTCTCTCTACAGAAACGGAAAAGGAAATTTTCAAGACGGGAATACTAATGATATGTTTTAGATGCCTAGGAGTGGACGTGATAGCAAATGGAACCATAGGGTGGGTAAGGGGGCGAAGGTACGGGGTGATTTGAATGCGAAGGTGATTAATGTGGCAGTTCAGGGTATAATTTTAGGGGGCAATTCAGTAACAAGAATGGAAATGGTCAACAGCTTGAGGAGTTGTGTGATGAAAAAGGACATTGAAGAATGAGTAGAAAGAGAGGCTACTACGATACTATCATTGTCATGATGAAGCAGTGAACCTTTACATGACACCACCACTGTCATAATGAAGCAGTGAACCTTCATATATAACATCATTACAGATATAGTGAAAGAGCGAAGCGTTATATCATATACGGCCAGGTTCAATTATTAATAAAGGTGTCAGCTATACCTGGCAAGAGGCAAATAAAACTTTATTGTTGGTTTTATTAGTAAGTCAAGGATTATTTCTCTTTACTGTAGTGTGTATCATAGGCTGACTGGAACTGAACTTGGAGCAAATATAACGTGGCGCTTGTATAGCATAGATTCCTGGCATATACCCAATCATCCCCACCAACACACACACACACACACACACACACACACACACACACACACAGACAGGACGCACGGACGAGGCCTGACCTATGTTGACCCCTGATCCCCCCCCCCCCCCCCCCCCCTCGTGCCGAAATCTGACCTTTGTCTTAACGACCATTTGGGTGGGAATAAATACTCAGTGTTTACATCTAGGGTTGATATGATGGCTATATCATAAAATCTCTCTCTCTCTCTCTCTCTCCCTTCATCACAACACACACACACACACACACACACAATATATATATATATATATATATATATATATATATATATATATATATATATATATATATATATATTCCTGAACTCCCTGCTGTGGGTCCCAACTGACCTGATCACTCGTCCTTCCAGTCAACTTGAAACTTTCCCAGTCAGGGGACGAATGTATGTGGCTTGAGAGAGAGAGAGAGAGAGAGAGAGAGAGAGAGAGAGAGAGAGAGAGAGAGAGAGAGAGAGAGAGAGAGAGAGGGGGGGGGAGGGGAGTGGTTAACTAACTGGTGCTGAACTGGTAATGACCAATTAGGGTTGAAAAAAAAAAAAAGAAAAAGAAAACGTCTCATCGTCGTCCAGAAGTGACTAATCAGAGAGAAGCAACAGTGATTAGAGGCAAGTGATTGGCTCTTCCTCAGCAGTTAACTACCAGGGTTGTAGGGTCAATTATAAACAAAAATCATAACGAAAAAATCGAAGGCTAAGTCAGTGCTTCACAAGGCAGTACACCTCTCGAAATCCACCGATTCTATGTCACGCCCTTCCACGCAGCTGCAGGATACATTGTTCCCCTTTAGACCCAGAGAAACCCACGCTTCTCAACCCCCAACCTTTCCAGTTCACACGTCCCCAATAGCCTGACCTTTAAGGCCACTTTCGAAGTACAAAACCAACATGTAAAAAAAAAAAGGGGGGGATTTGAATATATTCACATCACAATACAACGTCGAATGTAAAACTACTATTTACTAGATCCAACTTTATTATACACTTAAGTTTTCACAGTGAAGGATTCATCTGAAGGTCAGAGGATCCTTCAGATATGCATATTTGAGAGAAATTAAAAAGGAGAGTCATAGAAATCAGTTGAATGATGAACTTAATTAACGTGTGAGTAAGAGGGAAAAATGGGTCTGGACACGAAGCCAAGGCCCCCCCCCCCCCGGCCAACACGGGGAAGAGGTTACAAGGCGCATTTGTGTGTTTAAATAATTAGATAAATTCTTTATCTAATTGTACCGTACAGGGAGGGAGTGTGTGGTACACTCGTGAGGTCTCATCTCTTACACATTCTCTGTTATCATACAATTTCTCAAGTTTCTCTGTGTGGTCTGCGTCAAGCAATGCCTCAGTCATTCTCTTCCATTCATCCACTACTCTCATATCATCATACAAGTCTTATACATTTTCATGTCCTCTGGTTGTTCTATCTCTGTATCTATCGAAAATCTATCTATTGTCTATGCCATATGGATCTATTATAAAAAGACACGTTGTGATCAGGTCGTCCCTTGCTTTTCTCTCTTCCATAGTGTGCAAGTTTAAGGCATCCAGGCGTTTCCCTGTCACTCCATCCCTCTTAATTCTGATGTGGTCTTTGTTGCCCTCCTCTGGACCTTCTCTAGCAGCCGTACTTTAAGAGCAGTGACCCAAACATGAGAAGCATATTGTAGTTTAGCCCTTATGTAGGCCATGTACAGCTTGCTCAATATTTCCTTATCTATATACTTAAAAGCTAGTCTGATGTTCGCCAGTGTATACTTGGTCTCCTTAACTATTCTCCTAATGTTAGAAGCTTTTCTTTTGCTAAATAATCGTCAAGTTGCGGCTTAATTTCTCTCTATCTCAACCTAATTACATTTGTTTTGGTTGAGTTCCGTCAACCATATGTCGGACCAACAGTGAAGTCTGTCTGTCTGTATATATATATATACATTATCATTATCATACATGATGGCTGCTTCCCACGTCAGCGAGGTAGCGTCAGGAAACAGACGAAGAATGTCCCACCTACTCATATACACGTACATATACATAAACGCCCATATACGCTCATATACATATCAACATATACATACATATACATACACATACACAGACATATACATATATCCACATGTACATATTCATACTTGCTTTCCTTCATCTATTCCAGGCGCTACCCCGCCACGCATCGCTATCCCCTGCTTCAGAGAGGTAGCGCCAGGGAAACAGACAAAAAACGCCCCATTCGTTCACACTCAGTCTCTAGCTGTCATGTAATAATGCACCGAAACCACAGCTCCCTTTCCACATCCAGACTCCACAAAACTTTTCATGGTTTACCCCAGACGCTTCACATGTCCTGGTTCAATCCACTGACAGCACGTCGACCCCGGTATACCACATCGTTCCAATACACTCTATTCCTTGCACGTGTGAGTGTGGTCTCAGAAGCTCACCGAACGTAATGCCTTTTACGAGAGGATCAAACACTATATCAACACAACAACGACCTGAAAGCAAGGGATCAAATCCCACTTGAAAGATCAATACATTTTACTTACCACGTAAAGGCTGCTGGTCGTCCCCCCCGCCTCTTCCTTCGAGATGGGGGAGGAGAAAGAATGCTTCCCATGTGTCTCCTGTGTGTTGAGCAACGCCAGCAGGAGGGGTGGAAGACGGAGGAAGGAGCCAGTCCTCCCCTCCTGTATCATCACTTATTAAAAAAAACATAGGAAGAGAGAGAGAGAGAGAGTAAGGAGTTCAGTGGAAGATTTTTTCCTCGAGTGCTCTTTCATCTTTTCCTGACGCTACCTCGCCAAGGCGGGAAATATAAACAATTATACCACACACACACACACACACACACACACACACACACACACACACACACACACACATACCAGAACCCCCAAGTTTACGTGATATACAACTTGGTAATACGATAACCTCTGATTACATCAACCCTGAGTGAAATACATTAATACGACGAGTCAGGCTTGAAGACAAGAGTGGGAGGGAGGGATCATGCAAGACTGGGAGGAGGAGGGAGGGAGGGAGGGAGGGAGGGAGGGAGGGAGGGAGGGCGTATCATGTAAGACTTTATCGTTAACGAGCGACACCACATCAGGTACTGTCATGACCCTTAACACATCTATCACCAAAACCTTAATTAAAAAAGTTAAACCCAAGAGCAGGCAGAGTCAGTAATGGCATTTCTTGTCACACACAGAAGATGAGGGTTCTTCGTGCTCTCCAACCCCCTATTCTGTGGAGGGTGGCGCGACCCAGGGGGAGGGTATACAAGAGTACACTAGACAGTGACTGACGTATTATAAGCAGTTCATACAAGACGTGTAGTATGTACAACATGCAATACTGAGGTAACCTTTCAACCACGTTGGTCAAGACACTATGATAATGGTCCACTTTTCCCATGTGGACCAAAGTCTTTTATATAAATGGCAGAAATGATCCTTATCCTCTGCACAGAATCATCTGTGTTGATGGTTAGCTTCTAACCCGTTCCCTTGCCGAGATCGGCACATCACTACAGGGCTTGTATCCTCCTCTGTTTCCTCTGTTGTGAGGCCCCAGATAGGGGGCAATGTGACCCTGACCTGCTGGTCACCGAGGGGTTAGTCAAACGTGTCTTGGACGTGTATGTGTATGTGCGTGTGTGGTTGTCGTGACCTAACACGCCCCGCCCACTTCCCCAGAGAGAGAGAGAGAGGTCATACATTACCCCAGTCATTATGCAGGGACCAGCTCTGAAAAAAATACATAAATCCTGCTTGTGTTCCAACCTCGTTGGATTTCTATATGCCATTCTAATTCCCCTCTGGATCCTCTTCTTTTCCGTTTAGTTCTAATACATGCATTCTGAGAGGAGACACAATGCATTCGGAATCATCAAAACATGGATTTGGAGATCTCTTTTTTTTTTTTTTCTTCTTGTTGACATTTTAAGTTGATTGATTTCTGAAATCACAATTATATTGAAGTAGGTAATCTAGGGCAAGGTGTGTTGGTTTTGTGGTCTTGATAACGACGGTACGACCCTTGAGCACGACGGTACGACCCGTTGAGCACGATGGTACGACACTTGAGCACGACGGTACGATCCTTGAGCACGACGGTACGACACGAGCACGACGGTGCGATCCTTGAGCACGACGGTACGACACGAGCACGACGGTACGATCCTTGAGCACGACGGTACGACCCGTTGAGCACGACGGTACGCCCCTTGAGCACGACGCTACCATCGTGCTTAAAGGGTCGTACCGTCGTGCTCAAAGGGTCGTACTCTAAGGTTGTAACAACACGTTCTAAGAGTTGTACCATCTTGCTCAAGGGATTAACACCCCACCTCCCCCCCACCCACCCAGTGCGTCTCCCCGCACGTCAAAATTAAGCAACGTTACAACATTTAATTAAAATCCTTCTGGGATAATTATTATAATTATCATGATGTTCATAATGAGGGCAGCACAAGGTACCTGATTTTACAATGTTTCTTTCTAACTCACCAGAAGATAATTACGCTCCCTGGGCAATGTAATTGGAGGTTATCTCCTAATGGCTAATCTAACAAAGTTAATGGCCTTATCGTTTCTCCAGTACAACAGTAATTAACTTGGTGATGTAATGATCATTTAAGACACCTATGCTTATCTTACTCATTATCTTTACGTACTTAAAGATAAACAAAAAGACTTTTAAATCAACAATCTTGGAAACATATCTAATATTTGTTAACGCCAGTACCAATATTTCGTATCACTTTTCGATCTTAATAATTTGTTAAACTTAGACTATCTTAGATCCTCCTATCTTATCAAAACAGTCTTAGACTATCTTGTATCCTCCTATCTTATCAATCGTATTCTTACACTGGTAAGCTGACTGTTGTATAAATGACCAATTAGTCGACCTATCTTGACCAATCAACGTACTGACTTCGCTAACATATATCTCTAATCTTATCTTAGTGTGTCTTTGCTTTGACTCTCGTATATCTTAACAATCAACTCTACTGAGTGTTATCATGTATTTCCTATCTTTCTTTCTTTGTATCTTGCTATCTATACATTCTACGTTATCTATCTTTTCTTTGCTAATATATAATGGAGACTGTATTCCAACTTACTTAGGACATTTCAACAGATCTTTTATGTAACCAAAGCTCTATCTTAATCTATCCTGTATCTTAGCAATTCACTGTATTAAATCCATTTCTGTGTTTTCTTTCGTTAACTGAATAATATATATATATAGTGAATCATATTCTATCTCTGTATTAATCAGCCTTTTCTTATAATGAATGATAAAGTACCTAGCCATTTCCTTGTATCAAGACGATCTATCATTTAGACTACATAAGATACAAATTCATAATACCTGTATTACTGTAAATCCCATGTTAATAATATCACAAGACAGCAACGTTTATCAAAAGCAGAATGAAATGTTCGAATGAGAAATGTCCAAATGATTACAATATGAATTGCCTATTTTTCCCCTATATAAACATATCCCTAATATGTCACCTGCTTTTATATATAAAGGTAGGAGCAATATATGTTGTTCATATACAATATATGGTGTCCATATACAATATAGGCTGCCTATATACAACATATGTTGCTTATATATACAGAGACATACGCAGCTTGCCTTACATATCAAATACAACGAAAAAAAAATATCGAAAAGGACCGATACTGCGCCTCTCTCTCTCTCTCTCTCTCTCTCTCTCTCTCTCTCTCTCTCTCTCTCTCTCTCTCTTGTCATGCGAGTCAAGAGGCAAGGGTGGGTGGGTGGACTCGGTGGTGGGGTCAATGACCTTTTGAAGTAAAGGGACAGTAGTGTCATGGTGGTCAGAGACTCTCTCTCTCTCTCTCTCTCTCTCTCTCTCTCTCTCTCTCTCTCTCTCTCTCTCTCTCTCTCTCTCTCTCATGACGCCAGCCTTGGAGTTTGCTGTCAATCCAGCGTTGATAAGGTTGCAAGGTGGTGAGGGCAATGCTCTCCCTCCCCAGGCAAGAGGAGGAGGAGGATGAGGAGGAGGAGGATGAGGAGGAGGAGGAAGAGGAAGAGGAAGAGGAAGAGGAAGAGGAAGAGGAGGAGGAGGTTGAAATGTAGCGAGAAAACGTTAGGAAACATGTATAGAAGTTCTTTTTTTTTGAGTGTAAGAGTGGGAAATGATGAGGAAGAAAGAGTTATAAGATAGTAACAGCAGACATCATACATGAATATAAAAAAATCTATGTGAGTCAAGAAGGTTCAAGAGATGGGGCACCAGAAATGAAGAACACACACACACACACACACACACACCAGGCTGGAACCACTTTCATATGAACACTAACGAGGGAACTGAGAAAAATACAGGACAGTAGCTTACGTATGTAGAGGGATATATATATATATATATATATATATATATATATATATATATATATATATATATATATATATATATGCAGGGAAAATCATAATATCTATTTTAACCTAGGAGTTTGAACGTTTAGAACGTAAAATACATTCTAGAAATAACATGACAAACTACCTTGTTGTGACAGCGTTAAAAAGGAGGAACTAGTGCAAACCTTACAACCATTTCCAACATCTATTGAAAGAGGCCAGGTATTAACTTCACATTACAGCACCAAAGGGCCCGATGCTCTTACCAGCCCGTCAGTTCATATGCCAAACAGATGAACTAAAGGAGAGATGAATAGATGAAATTGATTGAAGTTGAGATAAACAAATCAGACAAATAGATCAATAGATTCATTACTATTTCAACAAATGGAGAGGCTATCCTCTGTGTGTGTGATCAGGGTGACCAGAGAATTTCTGTCAATGACCACTTCCTTGCCTTTCATACCATGTTGTTGTGGATCACATTCATCAAAGAGAAATGATAAATTGGGATGAGTTTTACAGACACTCGAGACGAGAGTCAGTTCTAACTTAAGGCCCTTGTGCCTAGGGGAGGTGAAATGCTTCTCTGTGGATGTACTTCTTGATCTGAACAGTACGGGGAGGATGTGCTACACTGGTTGGGTTCCACATCACCTGAACGTTCTTCACTATCATACATCTTCTTAAACTGCTGTACACTGACTGCATGTACTGTATCATTATTCATTGTAGAGTCCATTCATCTGCGGGTCTAATGTCATAAAAGTACTTGATCACATCTTTTCCCCATACGTTTCTTCCTTCATTTCACGTCATAAACTCCAGATATGCTGTCCTCTCATTCGAACCCAGGCAGGCCCGTGCGTGTGTCATTATCAGCAACACTAACCACTATACCACAGAAGGCTCTCGACTGAAAAGACCCTGGGTCGAATCTTCATACACATCTTGAGTAGCTCCTTGTCCATGTAATATAATAAAGTGTTAACAATGACCAATATATATGGTGTTCATTCCTCAATATATCGACTCAAAAGTCCCCATTACAAGTTTATTCTTATTATATTCATTCCTCCATAATATATGTGACTTCTGGTCTACTGTTATCATAATATATCCCCATTATATCAATCATGTTAAATTTCAGTGCTAACCACGAATAGAGTTCAGTTACCCTGGCAAGTGACCATGTTAATTTATGCTCCTTACCTTCTTCCTACGTCTGGTATCATCTGCTAGTACATACAACTGTGGTTCTCGTACTGAAGGCAAACCATTTACAATGATGAGAGATAATAGCATCGGTCCAGCACTACACCCTGCAGCACTCCACTTGGTAATTTGGTTGAACCTGAGAAGGTAGCTCTGACATATCAACAACCGTTCCTCTTAATCAATCTACTTCCCATATATCCAGGAATTCCTTATCTATTCTCTATCTTGGTTTCTTCCTATTATCTAAGAGACGAGAGCAGAAGGTTAACTTATCAGTCATTATCTTTAAGGATACTAATTTTACTTTGACTTCCCTTCACTGGCGCAGAACCTTCCTTTCGATGTGTACTGAAGATGTACCTTCACCGATCATCATGGAGTTTCTGCACATTCCCTGAGGACGTTTGTGGAGACAACACCACATGCGTAGGTCTGCTGGTGGGCCTCTGGTTCCCTCATAAGCCAACATATTTTCCTTGTTTTGCTGATACGAACTGCCAGAGCCACATCCATCCAGGTCTGGGAGTGAGGCGGGCTGTGGTTCCTGTAAGGTAAATACACCTTGATACCTGTCACTTACTTGTTTACCTTTACCCTCACTCTTGTCAGTAACCTAAACAATCTGGATCATTATTGAGTCGTTGACCATTTGATCCTTGACAGGTATTTCGCCCCTGGTATATTCATGGAGGCATTATGGTTGTAATGATCTACACCACAATGTTTCTTTTCTATTTCTTCCTCACTCTACTCCTTTCCTGCCTTCATTAACCTTGTGAATACCGTCTGGTTTTTTATGCCTCCGATGTCCAAACCTTCTTGCCAGTCATTTACGTCAGCTGACACAGGCTTAAGGCAGGAATTTTCCTTGTATTTTCATGTAAAGTCGTAGATATGAGACATTGGCTTCGATAAGACGGACAGCGTCTGAATGATGCCTCACAATTTACGGTTTCTTTTGACCAGGACCTGATTATCATACCGTTTATAACAATTATTAATTTCATTTTGAAAAAATCATGATATTTCTTGGTTAATCTAATTCTATAAGTGTTCGGTATTACGTTCCAAACATCGCCTGGGTAAGATGTGTGTTGGTATACTTCCTGTATTAACGATGGAAGTGGAGGTCTGGTGTATGTCAGTGGGTGTATAACAATGAGTTAGTTCGTGGGTCGATATTTTGGTACGTAGACTCATCTCTGAAGGACACTGCTGGTGGTGGCAGTGAGCCAGACACTAAGTGCATCTTGGTGTATGACACACTGGAGTCAATCCTGTTCATAATGATTTCTTATCTTAGATAAGACAGAATCTGTGGCAAGTCCTTTTTTTTTTTTCTTGTTTCCAGTTTTCATTGTTCAATCTGCCAGTCTGTGTTGCTAAGGAAGTTCTTCTGTTCTTCATAGTTCTCTTCCTTCTACATTCTCTTAGAATGATTCTGTTCTTTCTTAAGTTCCCTCCTCATTTAAAACACTTTCTATCTCAAGTTTAATATGTGTTTTAATCCGTGAAGCTTTACGGGCGATGTATTCTTTCAACTGTAAGGATTTCCAGCTTAAAGATTTTGATTTAGTGGAGACAGTATGTCACTGTGTAGACCCAACACCATGACTGTTCCTCTCCAACACTATGACTGTTCCTCTCCAACACCATGACCCTTCCTTTCCAACACCATGACTGTTCCATACCACTCTTATCGTCCTTTCCCGTACGATTACACTTATCTCCCAATCTTCACAAAGCTGTGGTACCTTCACAGCAAGACCAACATTACCCAGCTCACCTCGTTCATTCCCAGCGTCTCTTCTGTCCTCGCGCACACAACACATCTCACTTATGATCCGTTTCCTTCATCAACACAGTCTACACCATCTGAGAGGCTACCTCACTCTTACGGACTAGCTACCTTGTCATTCCATGGTGACAAACTCCTTTCCTTTCTACCTACTATACCCCTATGTTTCAAAACACTTCTCTTCACGCTGAACTAACTCAATACACCAGCCTGACCACAGGTCAAGTCTGACCTGGCCTCTTTATGTGAAATTACGGGGGGTCACCATGAAGGACTCATCTTACCCTTAGTTGACCTCAGAGTTCGTAACTAAGTTCACAAGTCCAAATGTGGCAAAGAATTTAGACCAGACGAGCGCTCTCCTTTTCACACAGCGTCTCTCCTCCTCAATGGAGAAGGTTGGTGCGTGGCAGGAACGCAAGATAGGGTCTCCTAATACGTGTGAACCATCGTGACTCGTAACCAGGAGAGATGGAGTTAGGGAGGCGTTACAGAGGAACTGGTTAGAGGCCCCTCATTACGAAGTGTAATTTGAAGGCTGTAAGTGAGGGGTGGTGGTGGTGGTGGGGGAGAGAAAGAGAACTGTGGGTGTTGATGGGGAGAAAGAGGACCGCCAGTGATGCGTAAAGCTGGGTGTAAGTTGGGGAGAAGAGCTGGGGCGAATCAAAGTAGGAGAAGAGATGAGTTTAGATTCAAAATGAGAGGGGGGGGGGGGAAGATTTGGGTGTGGGGTGAAGGAAGAGATGAAATAACTTGATGTGGGGGAAATAGGATAACAATGGATGTTCATGGGAACAGAGAAGGCAGAGAGAAGTGGTGAGAAGGATTAGAATGGGGTTTTGAGAGGGCAAGAGAGGGGTACAAGCGGTGGGAAGGTGGGTATTAGACATATGATAACTGAAGGGAGATGATAATAGATGTAAGTGGGAGATGGGATCAAATGAAGCATAAGATAAAAAAAAAATGGTTGGGAAGAAGAATGCAGAGAGAGAGAGAGAGAGAGAGAGAGAGAGAGAGAGAGAGAGAGAGAGAGAGAGAGAGGTACTTACGTCGAGATCCCACCAGATGGCAGTGCTTAGCGCGTATCGCTCACCCCAACAAAACACAGACTCGCGAACGAAAAGAAGGGAGGTGTGAGAGTTAGGTACTGTCACGTGTTGCGTGTGAGGGGGAGGAGAGATTGTATGAGGGTGGACTGAAAACCAGCAGCCCACGGGCGGGTGAGAGAGAGAGAGAGAGAGAGAGAGAGAGAGAGAGAGAGAGAGAGAGAGAGAGAGAGAGAGAGAGAGAGAGAGAGTGTATGCAGGGTAATTAGTACTAGGGAAGTGTTTTCCCTCTCCCCCAGACATCATCCCCTCCCATTCCCCCCCCCCCCACCCCCAGACGAACCCCCCCCCTGGGGTCTGAAGGGGGCTTCACACGGGGGGAGAGGGAGGGGGAGGGGGGAGGGGGGGGGGATTCATGAAACAGAATCACTGATGGCCTCCAGACGCTGAACCAACATTGACACACTGACTAGCCAACAACCCTAACAAAACAAGTCTTTGGATAGTTAAAGTGAATCATTGACCAGCATAGTTCATTAACTATACTTACCTTCCTTTCTCGAGGAGGAAGCTTAAAAGGAGAGGGTGGTGTGTGGTGAGGGAGGGAAGGGAGAAGGTCCTTACGCCAACAGGTACGCAAGCATCCAGTCAATTTACGAGACTGGAATACTGAAGCATTTATCTATAATTTATCAAGTTTCTCGATCAATATGAGGGACTGTGATTATATGAACGGTGTTGATGCACTGAAAAGTGAGGTCATATAAACTTGCGACATTGCACTGCAATGTGCAATGGCCTGTTATCTCCCTTGGTCTAAGGAGAAAGAAGGTACGACCCTTGAGCACGACGTTACGACCCTTGAGCACGACGGTACGACCCTTGGGTATGAATGATATATTCTTTCACTTGTGACCCTTAAGGCTCAGGTCAAAGGGCAGGTCATCATACTCCAGGGTCGTATCGTCGTGCTCAAGGGTCGCACTGTCGTGCTCAAGGGTCGTACCGTCGTGCTCAAGGGTCATAACGTCGTGCTCAAGGGTCATACCGTCGTGCTCAAAGGTCGTACCGTTGTGGTCAAGGATCGTACCGTCGTGCTCAAGGGTCGTATACCGTTGTGGTCAAGGATCGTACCGTCGTGGTCAAGGGTCGTATACCGTCGGTGTCAAGGGTCGTACCGTCGTGGTCAAGGGTCGTACCGTCGTGCTCAAGGGTCGCACCGTCGTGCTCAAGGGTCGTACCGTCGTGCTTAAGGGTCGTACCGTCGTGCTCACAAGGTCAACAAGTAATATCTCCTTTACCCAATTTCACTCCCGTCTCCTTATATCAATTAACGAAAGTCGTAAACATACGAAATCGAAAGTCTTACAGAAAACTTTACGTGCAGATGTCTCTCTGTCTCCTTGTGATCTCTCCTGTTGATCTCTCGTGTTGGTGGCACCGACGAGAGACACTGTGAGAGACATGAGTCACATCTCTCTAGAGTCATTTACCACCTCATATCCAAATCCCTCCCCCCCTCACTCCCACACACACACACACACAGGTGATACACTCTCACACCCCACCATCGTTCGTAAGTACAACCCTGGTCGTACGCCAGATCTGGAGGCAAATTCATCTCGAACAATGAAGGAAAAAGGATTTCGGCCATATTTTGTACACTGAGAATTTTCCTATTGTATCCCATGACGTCATAATAGGCATCAAAACCCTGAGCTAATCTTTATTGAGGGGAGGTAGTTATCTGGACGGAAAGCTTTGGGTAAAGCTGACTTCTGATATCAAGACGGTGATGGAGGATGACTGGGTAGGGGCGAGGGGTGGGCGGAGTGTTAGATGAAGGAGGAAAAGCTTGAGTGGAGAGGGATGGCTTGTGGAAGTTTCAGCGTCAGATAGTGAGGGTGAAACTGAACGTAGACGGAAGGGATATTTCAGTGTAGTGGGGATGTACGTAGATAGGTGGCTGTAGATGGATGGTTGGGCAGTAGTAGGAGGTGGATGATTACAGATGGGTGTTGCTAACTGCCTGCACTTAGGCGCAGGATTAGGTTAGAAAAGGAAACAAATTGATGTAAGTTGATATGAGTTCAGCTGGCGTGAAAGGAGCCTCAAAGATCTGGTACAGAAGCAAGTGTAATAAGAATTCCGTTAAGAGAGGTAAGTGGTTGCTTGTGTCTCATGGGGCTTCTATAGGAGAGTTGGAAATTCTAAAGTCCGACGTTTTACACAGCAGAGGGAAGATGGAGTTACTGAGGTTCCATGGCTGTGTTGCTACTGCAGAGGAAAGTAGCCCGGTTGCTGAGCTTTCAATGCACGGAAAGTGTGCAGCAGTTGCCGTACCCGAACTGCAGGAGAGAGACGGTGTGGCTGGACGACCGTAGCCGCTGCAGGAGGTGGGTGACAGCAAAATCCCATGGTCCTTTTTTTCGTCAGTAGGAAAAGGAGTCAGAGCCACTTGGTAGGCTGCTGCTGACGACGGAGAGGCCCTACAAGCTCCTGAGGAGAAGTCCAGCCTGAAGGTACTTGGCCAAGACGAGTTCGGGTGACAGAAGTGGCGCTCTCGTGGTCTAAGGCACGTCGGCTGCTTGAGTGAGTGCACCAAATGCCCGGGTTTGTATAAGAGGCGAAATGAGTCGGCCACTTCGGTTGTGTTAAATGTGTGGGCGTGGCCGCCAAGTCCATTACGTTGGCCCTCTGGAAGATCACGGAGGATCGTTGAGTGATGAAAAGTCAGACGAGGATGTACCTCCTGTTCTGAAGGTCGATGTCATCAACACTTTGGGATATGACCTTTCCTGGGTCACTTGGGGTCACACAAGGTTAATGTCAGGGGACATCGGGTCAAGTTTCTGGCAAGCCTGGTATGAGGGCATGGTTTCCACAAGACCATTTGGGAATGTGATTTCCTGATCGAACACTCAGAGATGATGAGATCTGTAGAGTTGCCGAGAGGAGAAAGCTAGCCATACTGTAGATGTTTGTAGACAGGTGGATGTAGATGGATGGCTATAGGTGATCGGATGTAGAGGAACGACTGTATATAGGTAGATAAAGGTCGGCGAATGAAGACAGATAGGTGCAGATGGCTGGGCTTGGATGAAAAGAGGTTGAGAAAATGTAGGACCCCAGGATTTGATGCTTCTAATGAAATTCAATTGTGTAAGGAGACAGTGGTCCAACGTAAGGGATCTTCCCCGTTCTTCTTATGATGTGACATCACTTATGATGCGACAGTACATAGTCACATGGTCACTTGCTGCTAAAGAATTAATCTCCCAGTCTAAGAACGCCAGGTAGTTTTCCTCCAGCAATCTCTTGTGAGATGTTTGCCTAACAGTTATAAAGAAAGATCAAAGGCTTTTAAGTCAAACAACTCAGATGTAATCAGAGATAAAAGACGATGTTTGCGGAAAGCTATGAATAAAAACAAAATCTTGTCAGGAAAGGCCCGAGGAGGATGTTCGAGTCTAATCTATAATCTCAAAGGGTCACCTTGATTATGTAACAGTCTGGATAAGACAGAATTAACTATGTACATCATCTACATGCGGGATGATCACGAAGTGGCCAGGTCGCTTCATCATAAAACACACTGAGAATCAGGCCTGACCAAGAATAATGTTAATTCGACACGTGAGGTTCCGCTATAAGGTCTCATCTTCTGCTTCAGTCCCAGAAAATGTCTGTGTCATTACCGGAAAGACAAGTTTGTTTACACGAAACATGGAGACCGTTCTCCACGTCACAACAAGACTAAAGGGTACTAAGTTGGGCCGAGGTAAACGACAGATGCGTGGCTGATTAGACTGACGATAAAGGACATTTTGCCAACAGCCACAATGGAAGTTTAACCTTACGATCATAACCTGATAAGAGGAACCTTAGGTCACGCATCCTGACCCAAGATCAAAGTATCAAAAGTTGTGTGAATTTACATCCCTCTGGTCGACCATGTCCCTACCTTTCTCCCCAGCACCAAGAGCTAATAGAGAAGGTCCAAAGGAGGGCATCAAAGATAGTACCAGAATCATAAGGGCTGAGGTAGACGGTAAGGCTAAAGGCTTTAAATCTACCCACAAACATTGGAAGAGAGAAGAGTGAGGAGTGACCTGATCACAACCCTTAAGTTTTGAGAACAGACCAGATAACGTAGAGAGTGAACAGTTCTTAGAGAGATGTAAGGATAGACCAACCAGAAGACAGAACACGAAATGAAGCAAAAAAACTTGTTAAAAAAAAAGACATGAAGTGTTTTTGTGGTACAGGAATGGTGCATGAGTGGGAGAGAATGATCGAGGACATGAGTAAAGCAGACAACCTACACAAATTTAACAGGAAGTCTGACAGTAGAGAATGTTCAAAATATAAGGTCCCACAGGGATAAAAAAAAATCCCTCCCCCCCCTCCGTAAAGACCAAATAAGCAATTACAAATGGGTAATTGCACACACACACACACACACACACACATACACACACACACACACACACACACACACACACACACACACACACACACACACACACACACACACACACACACACACACAGGGAGGATGATAACCTTGCCGGGCAGATGGCGTAACTGTGACCCAGAACCGCTTTTTTTTTTCTCTCTCTCTTAACCCAGGCCAGCAACAGTGGCGCCTCGTGGTGTACTGGTCCCTTTTTTACAGTAATCTCTCACGTGGTCTCTCTCTCTCTCTCTCTCTCTCTCTCTCTCTCTCTCTCTCTCTCTCTCTCTCTCTCTCTCTCTCTCTCTCTCTCTCTCTCTCTTTGCCTCATCCACACACACACACACACACACACGAGTAGGTGCTGTGGTAGATTAACCCACAAACATACGATTCCCCCATCTTCTCCCCCCCCTCCCCTCCCCTCCCTTCCCCCCCACACAGATATATATACATACATGTAACACATGACAGCACTTTTAACACACGCGACTCCTCCTCCTCCTCCTTCCTACCTCATAACTTTCCTGGTGTGAGAGCTACGAGCTCTCCCCTGTGCCTTTTGGCATAATCTTCTCGTAAGTAAGTACCCCTCACTGGCTCTTCCATCTCTCTCTCTCTCTCTCTCTCTCTCTCTCTCTCTCTCTCTCTCTCTCTCTCTCTCTCTCTCTCTCATGACTAATTCTAAACTTGAGAAAGTTGGTACTCACACACTCTCTCTCTCTATATATATATGTATACTCCCTCTTCATATATATATATATATATATATATATATATATATATAGCTTTCCTCTCCCTGTGTTTGCCATCCTTCCATCAATATCCTCCCTCGCTACAGTGTATAGAAACTAGAAGGAACTTGTTTTGTATCAAGGTGTTCATCAGAACGCTGGGGTTAAGGCCAGCACCCACACAATGACCCAGAAATATAAAGTATGCGGTAACTTAATCACAATCATTCAAGTTTCTAAGTCAACTTGAGAATGCCAACGACAAATTGTTCTTCTTCAGGCAAGACAGAACAACCAGATGGTATAACAGTGGAATTGAACAAGAATCTTGTTAGAAAAGATGTCTATAGAAGTCCTTTTTATAGTATTAGGCAAGTGATGAGTGTGGTGAAATATGAGATTAGATTGTAAATGTTGACAGCAAACAAAAGCTTAAAGTTTTGATAGTAAGAGAAGGTTCAGGTGTATAGAACTTCCTAAGCTGTACATATGAGAATGGAACTTTCTTCCTAAGCTGTACATATGTGAATGGAACTTTCTTCCTAAACTGAACATATGTGAATACATGTACTTTACATATGTACTTTATGAGTCTGACAATGCCCTCAACATGAAGCTTCGACACTTAAAAGAATCGTTGGTCAAGTGTGTATAGTCCGGAGATTGGAAAACAGCAAATGTGCCTATTTTCAAGAAAGGAGATTTAGAAAATATGCTGAACTAAAGGCAGTTAATTCTGACACATGTGGTCTGTAGAACTCCGAGAGAAAGATAAACAGGAAACAAACAGATACTTGCTTCTAAAGAGGAGAGGGAGTAAGCGAGAAGCAACATAGGTTCAGAGAGAGAAAAAGAAGAAGGGAGATCCATACAGATGTTCTTGAACTTATACAACAGAAGTCCTGTGATGAAGTTTGCTTTCGACCAAAGAAGATGGATGAGAGGACTGTATACGTTCCTACAGTGGAAGAAGAAGCCACTGAGATTGTCCCCACTTAGAAAGCAAGTAAAAGAAGCTTGATTTTCAGAGCAAGGATAATAAGCAGGAGACGCCTCCACTGGCTCGAAAATTATGGCGGTGGCTGGGAACAGTGGACGTATGTTGACAAGAGTTTAAGTAGGACGGGGGTCCAGCAGGGGTTGGTGCTGGGGTCGCTTCTATTCTCGTTTTATGCCAATGTCTTGATGGCCAGAAAAAAAAAGGACCCGGATTCGTACCTGTAGATGTTTGCTGATGATGCTATGGTTATGAAGGGAAGATGAGGGTTGAACACATGGTTGATGAGGTTCAACCTAAACGTGTAGAATGAGAAAATGAGAGACGGTGAACAATGATTATCATACGTGAGAGAAACAGACTTGTGGGTCGTCACTGTACCCAACCTCTCTGGCCACAATGACTGATAAGGAGGCAAACTGGCAGTCAAGTGGTTCATTCTATAATTACATTCAGTGCGTAGATAAGCAACATGTTGTTACAACAGCCATTTACAACGATTGTTCAAACCCAAACGACAGGACCCATTACGAGTTGAATCACCTCACTGCTGGACACTGCTGGGGAGGAATGTAGAACAACAGTGACTTAACCCCCCCGCCCCAGTCACTGTCTTCACCTACAGTGAAGTAAACAGTGACGTCATAGATACACGTTGCGAACACGTGGTTGCTTATTGACCCATGATCGCGACGGGCACGTTTTAACGTATGACACGTCCATGCTACGAACACGTGTGCGTTCACAATACTCAAGTGAATGCCACGGGCACGTGCGCGTTCATAATACGCACGTGAATGCCACAGGCACGTGGGCGTTCATAATACGCACGTGAATGCCACAGGCACGTGGGCGTTCATGATATGCACGTGAATGCCACGGACACGTGATCTACGCCCACGTGTGAGCCACAAATAGATAGGTGAGTAGGTACATAAGATACGGTGAAGGTATACGTAACACAGGCAAACGATTATCCTAACAGATGGACACACGAGCGATATGGACAGTTCACTGACCGATATAGACAGAGATAGAAGGCTTTACTACATCCCTGTTGGATCTATAAGTGTGTAAGTGTTATAAGTAAGAGGAAGTGTACTTGATAAGTAGGTAATAAAAGTATCTATGTAAGTGGTTGCTTCAGAGGCGTTTTGGACGATCGGGCGTGGCTTAAATAAGTATATGATAGATTCTTTTTATAAGTGGATGATATTGAACGATAAATTTTGTGGCAGTCGACCCACAGTCAATACAGCTGTTCATCCATCCGCAGGAGGTGGTCGATAAGATGGTTGGCTGGCTCAGGCCTAGGGAGTTGTATATATATATGCATATATATATATATATATATATATATATATATATATATATATATATATATATATATATATATATATTGCTCTCTCTCTCTCTCTCTCTCTCTCTCTCTCTCTCTCTCTCTCTCTCTCTCTCTCTCTCTCTCTATCACCATGAGAATACAATCCTAATTTGACAAAGAATAAAATGTACTGTGATCTGCATGTGTGTCCCACGTCACTATACCTCATCTACTTTTTTATTATTGTTGATAATGTGAAAACCTATTTGTGCAATACGGGGGATGAGAGTTTTACGCTCGTGAAGCCCCGTCTATATGTGTGCGTTTGTGCGTAACTAGATATCTGTACTGTCCAGGAAGGGAGTTTTACGCTCGTGGGGGGTCCTCTCTCTCTCTCTCTCTCTCTCTCTCTCTCTCTCTCTCTCTCTCTCTCTCTCTCTCTCTCTCTCCCTCCGTGTGTGTGTGTGTGTGTGTGTGTGTGTGTGTGTGTGTGTGTGTGTGTGTGTGGTGTGAGTGTGTTTGTTTGTTTGTGTGTGACTGTGTTAATTGTGGAAATATGTGTTTGTCTATGAATGTGTGTGTGTGTGTGTGTGTGTGTGTGTGTGTGTGTGTGTGTGTGTGTGTGTGTGTGTGTGTGTGTGTTCAGTACAGATAGCAACAAATATGACGGATCAAAAGGAGGTATATATATACACGCAAGTCTATAAACATATCCACGAGTGTCTTTACCAAAAACAAACAGAAAAAAAAAAAGAAGAAAAAATCACTTTCGAACCCTGAATCTCGAGTCGGTGTGGAGAGGGCGCTCCCGCCTAGCTACCTAGCAGGGCGGCCGGACCCCTCACAGCCTAGCAACCCGTGATGGGAGAAGTTCTCAGCGAGGGGAGTCTTGTTGCTAAGCACATGAAGGCAAACGCTCACACCCCATATTCTAAACCTAACCTCCCCTCTTTCGCCCCTTTTTGCAAAAAGTTAATGTAAACTCTCTCTCTCTCTCTCTCTCTCTCTCTCTCTCTCTCTCTCTCTCTCTCTCTCTCTCTCTCTCTCTCTATCTATCTATCTAACTTACTCTTTCAACCCTTTATATACAGAAATAATAACAACAACGAAGCGGTTGTACACGAACAGGAGGAAATGGAAACTGGCATTACCTTGAAAATCTGTTCAGGACTGCGCCGCTTCTGTTGCTGGGTCAGTCAGCGTGTGTGAGAGAGAGAGAGAGAGAGAGAGAGAGAGAGAGAGAGAGAGAGAGAGAGAGAGAGAGAGAGAGAGAGAGAGGAAGGAGGGAGGCGCCCCCTTGTTCCCTTCAACTGCAAGCCATGGCTTCACTTGGTTTAAAAAAGCGTACAGGCGCGTGGCACTGGATCCGTGAGGGTCCAGACTCTCTCTCTCTCTCTCTCTCTCTCTCTCTCTCTCTCTCTCTCTCTCTCTCTCTCTCTCTTTCTCTCTCTCTCTCTCTCTCTCTCTCTCTCTCTCACTCTAAGTTGTTTGAAGTCCCACAGTCACTGTCTTTCATGCAGGGAGGTGCCGTTCATCTTCGCCAAGAGCCGTTTCTTTAAAAGACCTTCGTCTCTTTAGGATATTTGCACCATAAGGTCTTCGTCTCTTTAGGATATTCACAACCAAAAACCATCGATCGTCTTTTTAAGATATAATTCTAACATAAACTGTCAATATTCCCGTTCGTATTTTACAGTCAATATAATCCACTTCATCAATACGTTATAGAACTTTGATCCACCGATTATTAATTTCATCATATGAGAGATGATTAAAAGCGATCATTACCATCTCCATTCATCAAATAACAACACAGATTAAGATTTCTTTTGAGTTACAGAACAATGGGAGAGGAGTGTACTGAACCCATCCACTGTGGTAACTTTAGCAAGCTGTTCTTCCGAGTTATAACAACAGTTATTATATACTCCTATTTTCATACTTTTCTGGGAAACGAAGCTAATTTTCCCCCAATTAAAAAGGAGGTTTCCAAAGTGGTTGTTAATACACGCCGACCGTAAGAAGAACAAGGAACAATGAACCAGCCAATATAGACGAAGCTGGTTGGAAACATTGGACAAAATTAGAGCACTGAATCTTGTCCAGGTTTATCAAACCTCTGACACACACGTTACACAACACTGACACGAGTTGTTCTGTGGCGTTCTAACACGCCTGACTCCTATCAAACGTGACGAACAGGTTGCCAACAGTCTGACTTACACCTTACTGGAAGAGAGAGGAGTAAGGGGTGACCTGATGACAACTTTTGAGTTATATATATATATGTATTCCATTCTATTCGCCATTTCCCGCGTTACCAAGGTAGCGTTAAGAACAGAGGACTAGGCTTTTGAGGGAATATCCTCACCTGGCCCCCTTCTCTGTTCCTTCTTTTGGAAAATTAAAAAACTGAGAGGGTAGGATTTCCAGCCCCCCGCTCCCTCTCCTTTTAGTCGCCTTCTACGACACGCAGGGAATACGTGGGAAGTATTCTTTCTCCCCATCCCTAGGGATAATATATATATATATATATATCGCAGTCTCATACAGACCAAATAATGAAAAGACAATATACAACTCATTAACGAGAAATATATTACGACCAGATTAATTAGGTCATCAAATACAGAAGACGTGAATGCCTTACAACATCTACGTATTCCTGATGACAACATATCATAGGGATATTAATCATGAATAATCATCATTGTGTTTCACTCACTTTCATCAAGAGAGCAGAGATGTTAGGGGAAGTGAGCGAAAGGAATATACAATTAAGATATTAATCATCTCTGAAACTTGCGTCAACAAACTCCTCTGCCTGAGCTAATAAATATAATCATAAATAAAAAAAAATTGATCAATCAGAGGTTACGTATATCAGAATGTAATCATAATTAATCTAAAAACATCGCAAAAAAATTTAATCAAATTATTAGAATCGGAATTGCAATCAAGTTAAGAATATCACAATCGCAATCAAACATTGAATATTGCAATGGTAAGTCATCTAAGAATATCGCAATGGTAATTAAACTAAGATTATGCCAATCGTAATTGAGCCAAAGATTATTGCATTCGTGAGCAGACGAAGATGAACGCAGTCGTGATCAAAATGAATAAAAAAAACAATATTACGTGATATCAAACTCACCTCGATAACATAGAACCATCTTAGCTATTCATCCATTCACTGAAACCCCCCCCCCCCAACACCCCCCCTAACGACGATATATTTCCCAAAGGTTAAATGAAATAGTTTTAGGAAATGAATAATAAGACTCTCTCTCTCTCTCTCTCTCTCTCTCTCTCTCTCTCTCTCTCTCTCTCTCTCTCTCTCTCTCTCTATCTCTGTATTTTCTTTTCGTTTCGTTTCATATCTTCAACTTCTGCTTCGTAATTTTCAAGACACTGTGAACCTCTACATTAGGATTCTATAAGACGGGTGTTACAACTCTAACTTTGACCGTATATCAGCTGGATATGTCCAGAAAGCCGTGAGCTAGCATACCTGAGAGAGTAGTTGGTTATATCTCTGAGTGTGTATACTTGTTGGTTGGTCTGTGTTTGGGTGTATAGCTTTTCTGTGTGTATGAATGTATGTGAGTGTACCTGTGTACTTCTCTGTCGTGAATATGTGTATATATGTATGTAAATATGTGTGTATATATATGTGTACATTTTTGTGTGTATATATGTGTATATATGGTACTCCTAACGTACCATGGGTACTGTGATGGTATATGAGAGAAAGAGAGAGAGAGAGAGAGAGAGAGAGAGAGAGAGAGAGAGAGAGAGAGAGAGAGAGAGAGAGAGAGTAATCTACAAGGGAGGAGGAGGAGGAGGAGAAGGAGGGGGAGAGGTGTGTGTGTGTGTGTGTGTGTGTGTGTGTGTGTGTGTGTGTGTGTGTGTGTGTGTGTGTGTGTGTGTGTGTGGGTAGGGGGTAGGAAGGCGGGGGGAGGGGGCATCGTTGGTACGAAGATGCCAGACATTCCGACGAAATATTCTCACGGGCTCGTACTGCTGCTGGCCACCCAGCCGCCCTGCCACCCAGCCACCCAGGGTCATAGGTTGGCCGCCCCAGGGGGGGAAGGGGGGTGGAGATGACGGAGAGAGTTAGTGTGTGTGTGTGTGTGTGTGTGTGTGTGTGTGTGTGTGTGTGTGTGTGTGTGTGTGTGTGTGTGTGTTTGAACGTGGGAAAGACTGGGAGAGAAGAAAAGCAAGGGTGAGGGTGGGGGGGCGGCTGGGGGAGGAGGTGTGTGTGTGTGTGTGTGTGGGATGTGGGAGGAGAAGATGGGCTGGGCTGGTGTGGGGTTTAGTCTCACGGCAAAGCGTACGTGTTTCTGACCTCACCGGACCCCTACCTACCCAGCCATAGCCGCTGGCAATGACACGTAGGAGGCGAGGCTGGCGATTGTGGAGGGGGGGGGGGGGGGGGGGGGGGGGGGGGGTCGTGTGTGGGGGGGGCGGTCGTGTGTGGCCGAGGGGGGGGGAGGAGTGATTGGGGTGGCGGTGAGGTGATGGGCATACAAAATATTGCGGAGTAGTTTGCAGGACTGTTGAATGTGTTAGATGACGAAGGGTGACCAAAAATGGGGAGATTGGAGGGGACAGAGACATGGCTTGCAGGGATAGAGAAATGGCTTGGAGGGATAGGGTTGTGGTTTGGAGGGATGGGGGGTCATGGCTTGCAGGGATAGGGTTATGACAAATGGTTCAGTGAAAAGAGAGGAAGTGGTAAAAGCCTTACGTAAGATGAAGTTCGGCAAGCTGAGTAGAATGGATATGGAAATGCAGTTGAATTTCTAAAGAAAGTGGATGACTGTGTTGTTGCCGGGTCACTCAGGATTTCTACTGAGTGTATAATAGATAGAGAGTAATGGCAGAGTGCCTGAGTGCTTATACAATACCAATATCTAAAGGCATGGAGGACTACTGGAGTGAATAAAAATACCATCACAGCACTGAGTGTCGAACCTGTGTGTTTCCAATACTCCTGTGCCATGAACGTAAATGGGCCGAATCCAACACGTAAATATTGGAGTTTTACACAGCTTGTCTTAGATACAGGTAACTTCTCGTCATCTAAAGTGACTACAACCTACATTTCCTATGACAAACGTATAGACAGACAGGAAATAAACACATGTGAAACAGAGAAAAAAACTGGAGTCTGAGAATCAAAAGATCTCTTGAGATGAAAAGTCCATTTGCACTCTTCCCATGAGGGATAAATAAGGCTCCTTATCATCTTGGATTAAGATAAGGATTGGTTTAGACATGGAGTGAGGTCATGGGAAAACGAGAGAGAGAGAGAGAGAGAGAGAGAGAGAGAGAGAGAGAGAGAGAGAGAGAGAGAGAGAGAGAGAGAGAGAGAGAGAGAGAGGTAATGAGAAGGGATGAGACATACAGAGATGTGGAGATACAGTCATTTATTACAATTAATATCTGATGTGTTTTGTGTCAGACGAATTCCCATGACATGCAACACACGGAGATTAATTTCTTTATGAAAAATCTTTTCATTAATGTATTTAGTCAGTCTGTCGTCCACTATTTCTATGATAAGTTGATAAAAAATTTAGTCTAGTGAGAAAATAAATACAAGAATAAAAAGACAGTGGTTGGTACTACTACTACTACTACTACTACTACTACTACTACTACTACTACTTCTACAACTTTTACTAGTACTACCCCCCCCCATACGTTCCTTCCTCGACCCCCCCCCCCCCACCACCACCACCATCATACCGTCACCCTGACGGCCTTTAAGACGAGACGTAAACAAGATAATGACACGTCTGCGCTGCACGACGAACCCCTCCCCCCCCAGACACACACACAGTACTTGATTCTCGTACGACAACCACACACGCACTAACACGCACTATACAACCCACGCACCACACACGCACCATACACGCACTACACACGCACTACCACGCACGCACCACACACGCACCACGCACGCACTACACACGCATTACACACGCACCACACACGCACTACTACGCATGCACCACGCACGCACCACACACGCACCACCACACACGCACTAAACATGCACCACACACGCACCACACGATTCTGCTGAAACACGTATATATATCTAAAAGACTAAACAACAAAACTGACGTGTGTGGATGAGGTCGGAGCTATACAGAGACATGGTCAGGTGAGAGAGGTCGAGTGTGGGACGAGAGGCAAGGGGGGGGGGGGGGGGGGGGGGGTGGAGACCCCCTCCGGGTGGTGTTTACCTTCAAGAACAACAGAGAACAGTTTGTGATGAACACGAGAACACTGGTGTTCACCACATACACCGGTGTTCGTGATGCTATCCTTAACGAATTCATATGCTCTCATATGTATTTTATTACTCAATGTATTTCACACAAACTGTGTTCAGTTGAACATATATATGTATATATAGATGTTCACCTTTCGCGAGGCTGTACTCTTACTCACTTGCTCACTCCAAAATGAATCCACAGTTCCCTGCTACTGGAAGAAGCGCAGTCTTGATCGGAAGGAAACTTTGAGGTCAAATGTCTTAGGGTAACACCAAGAATATGTCTCAGAAATCCCTGGGATTACTATGGAGAGAGAGAGAGAGAGAGAGAGAGAGAGAGAGAGAGAGAGAGAGAGAGAGAGAGAGAGAGAGAGAGAGAGAGAGATGAAGTATGCGGGGGAGGGGGAAATGCCTCACTCCTGATGAGGAAGGCTAATGAGGACGATGTGAAAGATTGGATGGATGACAGGAGGGAGAGGAGGAGGAGGAGGAGGAGGAGGAGGAGGAGGAGTCGGGCTGGTCAGAGCAGGAACAAGGGGATGAACGATAGAGAGACCAGAAGAAAAGGGACAGGTCGGATCATGAGAACCACTGGGTGGTGGTAAGACGAGACAAAGAAAAAATGACGAAAATCGTCAAGAAAATAAAAGTCCATTGGGATCCTAAAGATGCTTTAAAGTATAGTATCTTTCCTTAATATAACACCATACCATCTCTTTCTCTCTCATCACAGATACCTTATCTATTTCCACTGTGAATCTAATCACTAGAAAAACAAATATGTATTTGTAAGTGATTACAGCTGGCCTCTGTGACCTTGTAAGTTCGAAAAGTGAATTCCAGGTAAGGATGCACAAACATCTATTTATATCCACTTTGTTTCGTCGGATTTCCAGACATTGGAAATGAGTCATAGTTATCTATACTATAAACTGGTATTCTTGTACATATTTCACTTGGTTTATCTTTATAGTTTAGTGTTTAGCATGTGTTTGATATGGTACGTGTTTAGCATGTGTTTGGTATGGTACGTGTTTGAGTGTTTTACTTCAAATATCACCATATTTCAGTTGTATCTCTACAAAGCTTAATTGGCAAGAAACACGTGCATGACAAGAATTGGCAAGAAACACGTGCATGACAAGAATTACCAGCTAGTCTGATTGGTGTGTGGCATGTGTTTAATCAGGCACTTCCAGGTACCATTATGAAGTTCAATTGGCCACGAGAGAACAGCAATATTCACAGACGTATGGACAATTAAGTGGGAGGGGGGGGGGGGTAGGGTTTCGTGACCTGTGACCTCTCGTCATAAACCCTGTTCTCATCCAGTACACACCCAAGTCTCAGTATGGAGAGGACGACAATTTAAGAAAGAAGGTCACCCTCGCTTGGTGTCAAGGTCAAACGAGTGACCTAATTCAAACACGTTTTCGCTGAAGAAAACCAAGTTTGACCTCACATCTCCACGGCAGGGTAATTACGTTGGAGAAAAGGTCACGATTGTTGTGGTGATGTGGGACAAGCTTATCTTCAACTACCTGTACATTTAAAGATCTTATTTTTAGCGTTTATGTCACGGTAATTAAAGCTATCTTTATCTTTAGTCTTTAACATAATGACATTACTGACCCGTGGGTCTCCATACACCCGCCCGCGTTGGGGTTTGCATGAGTTCGAATCCTTGCGCTGGGTATTAAGCCCAAAGCTCATCCCAGGTGTTCATCCCCCCTCGGGGGTTTCATCGATAAACGGGTACCTGGCTCAGGCTGGGGTGTGTATGTATGTATGTATGTATGTGTGTGTGTGTGTGTGTGTGTGTGTGTGTGTGTGTGTGTGTGTGTGTGTGTGTGTGTGTTTGTGTGTGTGTGTGTGTGTGTGTGTGTATACACATAGAAGTAAAGACATGGTGCACATATACAAGGTCAAGAGACGGGGCAACACAAGTGTAAAACTCTTCCTAACACACACACACACAGTAAAGACGAATGACCTTGCAAGTTCAAAGGGGGTCACGACCTAATTAACTCTCAGAATGTTCTCTTTTCTACGACTATAAATTTCAGGTCAACCAGGGTCACACTGTGGTCCTGTGTACCATCTCCACACGTTCATTAAAGAGGCAGCGTTCAGACTACATCAATAACACAAGCGTTTCCGTAATCCAGGCTTCGATTCCTGGTAAGGGAAAGAGGGTTATCGAAGGCGTGTGGGGCGCAGGTAAAACATCGCAGGTCAAAGTTCGAAACCTGCAAGAGGAAGAGGAGAGGTCGTATGTCATCCACGGCTGTTAAGGAGGCCATGGGGGTGTTGTTAAGGGTTTAAAATCTCTTCACGCAAGGGAATTTAATTCACTGTGGAGGTTAGCCAATGAAAATTGTGTGGAAATGTCTCTTTGTCTGTCTGTCCCTCTGTATGTTCGTCTGTCTGTTTGTCTGTCTGTCCCTCTGTATGTTTGTTTGTCTGTCTATCCCTCTGTATGTTTGTCAGTCTGTCTGTCTGTCTGTCTCTCTCTCTCTCTCTCTCTCTCTCTCTCTCTCTCTCTCTCTCTCTCTCTCTCTCTCTCTCTCTCTCTCTCCGTGAAAAAAAAACCAGAAAGCTTATACCGGGTCATCAAAAAAAAAAAAACCCCAGACTGATGATGCTCGAGGCCTTTGGGATATACACGAGAAGGGAAATGGGCAAAGCAGAATTTGAGGAGTGTCTATACAGATCTTTGGTAAGGTTCAAGACGTTGTAATGTTTCCTGTCATATTCTTAAAGAAGGAGGCAGACACTTGGAGTGAAGACAAGAAAAAAGGGGTCGAGATAACTGTACAAAAGAGAGATAGTGGGAAGCGTCTCGCATCTCAAAAAAAAATAGATCTTTTTTTTTGAAAGCATGTAAATGATAACAATTCTTCTCTGGTACTCACGCTCACAACACAATGTGGGACGACTTAACCCACAATTGATACCAACCTCTCCTATATACCTCATCTGTTCCTCCCTCCATCACCTCATGCAAACGAGGGTGTGAGAAGTTCCCCTCATACACAGGCGACCTCCTCATCACACCTGCCTCACAGCGCCCAGAGACAACATAAGCCATGATAATCATGCACTCATACCTCAAACAATTTGACCCTTGCTTCCTCACAGCGACCTACCAGCAAGTTCTTAATCATCCCTTACAGACAAGGCGTCAACCTGCACCCCTTACATTACACCTGGGTACGACGGTACGACCCCCGGGTACAGTGGTACGACGGTACGACCTTTGAGTACGACGGCACGACCTTTGAGTATGACGGCACGACCTTTGACCACAACGGTACGACCTTCGGTTAAGATGGTACGACCTCCGACCACGACGGAACGACCCTTGGGGTACGACACATACACAGTAACGTCACCTGTGATTGGGACGACATCTCAATTACGACTACATTCACCTTGGGGAGTCGTGGTCATCATACGCAATGGTCGTAGTTAGTGCACAAAAGGTCGTGTTCCAAAGGCGCACTGACCTGTTTAACGACCTTACTGCTGTGTTCAAAGGGTCGTACCGTCGCGCTCAAGGACCACACGACTGCACTCAATGGGTCGTACCTTCGAGTTCAAAGGATCAAACCATCCTCCTCACGTGATCAATATTCACAGAGATCAATACACCTCGATTACTCAAGCTTTGAGAAGGAAGGATTACCAAGACCAGACACTAATGACGGGCATCCAAGAGGGGCAATTAACGATATGCTAATGAGACTTATACTTCTTTTCCGTAAGGGGAAGAGGACGAGGTCAGAGTAAGACATGATGAGGGAAAAAGAGATACTTAAAAGTCGTTCATTTTAAGATCTCTTTCCCCCTTTTTGGATGTCCTAAAAATCCCTTATCTAAAGAGTCTCTCAGATCAAAAAGTCTTTAGAGAGAGAGAAAAAAAAAAGGGGGGTTTATACGTTTTCTATTCAAGTTCCATTGCAAGATGGAAAACGGGAGTGGAGTTCCTTTCTCTTAATGAGTAATATGAAAATTGCCACTTCAGATGCGCTATAAAAGGTGGGGGTGGGGGGGTCTCCCCTCTCATGGGGTTTTCCTCTGTAATGAAAAGATCTTTTGAGAGAGAGAGAGAGAGAGAGAGAGAGAGAGAGAGAGAGAGAGAGAGAGAGAGAGAGAGAGTCTCTTTAATTACAGTTTCTTGTAATTACCTCCAGACAAAGTCAAATTTCTCTCTACGTTGGCGAGCGGAGGGAGGGAGGGAGGGAGGGGGGGAGGAAGGGAGGGAGAGGGGAGGGAGGGAGGGTCTCTCTCTCTCTCTCTCTCTCTCTCTCTCTCTCTCGTATAATGACTCCTTCCATGATTGATTACGTCTATGTCTTTCTTTCTCTTTTTAATGTTCCATTTTTGCGTCCATTTCAATTTCAATGAATCTGTTCCTCTGTTCTTTTTGCTGCTAACCTGTCTGTTAACCAGCCTCTCTGTTTTCATATCTATCAGTCTGTTTCCCTATCTGATAAGGCTCTTTTCTATTTAATGTCTGTATAAAAACGTTAGCATGTATAGACATATTTCGTCT